>NW_028145649.1:350000-490000 GCF_977016875.1 Pavona decussata
GAACAGATATCGTGGTAGATTTCCTGTTCCACCTCGTAATTAATTGGAAGAGGATGTATTCTAAAATGTCAGAAATTGAAAATGAAGATCGAGCCACTGTTCAAGGAGCTTTAGCAAGGCAAAGTGGATATACCGGCTTATCTATACTCCACCGACTGCATAAGCTGTATGGGTTCAATGTGCTGACAGATATGGTATTTGACATGATGCACAATATTCCCCTTAACGTGGTGAGTAAGCATCTCAACCGTTACCTCCGGGAAGAGTTGGCCGACAAGTCAATCTTGGATGAAAGATTACAAGCCGTACCATGGACAAGTGAACTTAAGGATGGGCGATACCAAAGTCTGTCTGTAAGATTTGCCACTGGAAAGCAGAAGAATATAGAAAATTTTCATTTCCAGCTTCTGAATGTGTGTGTGTGGGGGGTCTGATTGAGGGCAAAGAGTTTGAAATTTGGGTCCTGGTTGCTAGAATGGCAGAAATGGTGTACTTTTTGTAGCAGCTTCGCAAGAGAAGAAAACACACGAGACTCCAGGAACACAACAATTCTATTGACAAGATGGCGGACTATACAAAGCACATGGTTGCTAAGCTCACGTGACATAAACGTCACTACCACGACCCTACATCCCCCCTTCACTTAATACAAAACTCCCTAACATGGAGACAGCTTATGTCCAAATAATTAATGTCCAATGTCCAGAAACTACAAACAAATAAATTGACATAGAGTCATCTACATAGATCAGCAACTGCATGGTTTAAAATGATCAAGCACAAAAAGACACAAAGTCACTCATCCATTCAGGAGGACGCCTAACACGAGTGGGCCTAGAAGGAAGGGGACTTGCACTTGATTCAGCAGATAGGGTAGGATGCGCTTCAATATTGGGGGGCGGGATCAAAGCAGCTGCTTCCGCCTGCCTTCCAGTGGGCATGTCCTCTGCTTCATCTGCTCCACTGGCTTCAGTGGCTTCAGTGCAGGGGCCTGGCTGCAGAAACATTTTCATGTGGCTAGCGTTGCATAGCTTCGTGTTTCCTTCCTGATCTTCTATAAGGACAGCATTGCCCTTCTTTTCCACCACTTTATATGGTACTGGTTCAAAGTTGGGAGACAGTTTGTTGTCACGGCTCTTGTTGAGCAGGATGCGATCTCCTTCAACAATGTCACTGTACTGCGCTGACCGCTTGCTGTCTGCATACTCTTTCTGTCGAAGCTTCTCCCGTGCGTCTCTTTCACGAAGAAGCTGCTGCCACTGAGCCTCGGTGATTCTTTCACTTGGAATGCTTACTTTTGGAAGTTTATCTTTGAGGCGTCGACCCATCAGGAGCTCGGCGGGGGACAGTCCAGTCACTGTGTGAGGTGTGGTTCTGTACTGGAAGAGGAAATTTTGTAATGCCTTTTTCCAATCTTTACCTTCTAAAGTGGCGATTCTTATTATCTTCAGTAGAGTCTTGTTACAGCGTTCGATTTCACCATTACTCTGCGGCCAGTATGGGATTCCTTTTAGGTGAACTATCCCAAGGTAATCTAGAAAGCCTTCGAACTCTGCGGAGGAGAATGGCGGGCCATTGTCACTGCGGACATTGTCAGGTATGCCATATGTTTGAAAGATACTCTCCATAGCTCTTGTGACGTGTGATGCATCTGTCTTTTTTAATAAGATAACTTCGGGCCAGCACGAGTAGTTGTCTACTACTACGAGCAGGTGGTTTCCGCCGGGAATTTCCAATAGGTCAACGGCGATGTCGCCCCATGGAACTTTAGGTAGTGTTGTTGACCTGATAGGTTCAGTCTTGCTTCTAGGGCCGACTAGCTGGCAAGGATGACAGGCTTTAACAAACTGTTCGACCTGCTTGTCCATGTTGGGCCACCATACCTTTTCTCTGAGACGGGCCTTTGTGCGTTTCATACCCTGGTGACCCTCATGTGTTATTGCAATAGTATGCTCCCAGAGGCTTTCAGGCATGACAATACGGTTTCCTCTGAGGACAAGCTGGCCAAGAACCCACAGTTCTTCTGACAAAGCCTTGTACATCGTGCCCGACAAGCGACTCCAGTCTTCTGAGGTAATAGCTTGACGCACCAATTGTAAGGTGGGGTCTTTTGCAGATGCTTGTTCAACTTCTTGGGGTGTACTGCTGGTACGGCTTTACTAGCTATGCTGCAGGCATATTCTGTGCTCTCACGGGCATCGTGCTCCTGAGCTGGACCTACTGGGAGCCGGCTTAGAGCATCCGCAGAGTTCTCTTTCCCTGAAATGTGTGTCACTACGTAACGAAATTGCTGAAGGTATAAAAACCATCTCTCTATGCGTGCCGATGGGGGTGTGCTCTTGACGCCCAGGACAGTTACTAACGGTTTGTGGTCTGTGCGGAGTTCGAACTCGATGCCAGACAAGTAAAGATAGAATTTTTGACAGCTAGTGCCTCTCTTTCAAATTGGGAGTATCTCTTCTCCACATTACTCAGCTTGCGGCTGGCATAGTACACCGGCCTGTATAAAC
This sequence comes from Pavona decussata, assembly GCF_977016875.1. NCBI lineage: Eukaryota > Metazoa > Cnidaria > Anthozoa > Scleractinia > Agariciidae > Pavona > Pavona decussata. The sequence goes on from NW_028145649.1 coordinate 352,511, forward strand.
CATCCTCTTGTTGTTGCTCTAGGACTGCTCCAAGGCCAGCAGGGGATGCGTCTGTTATAAGGCGGGTCTTAGCATCTTTGGCGAAGTAGGCCATGACTGGGGCGTTTGTTAGCAACTTCTTAATTTGTTCGAACGCTTCTTCTTCCTTGGTACCCCACTTCCAGGACTTGCCAGTACATGTTAGGTCCCACAAGGGGCTTGATATTGTCGAAAATCCAGGGATGAATTTGGCACAGAATTGGGCAGATCCTAAGAAGCTTCTCACTTCGGATTGAGTTTGGGGTCTCGGTGCATCAACAATGGCTTCCACTCTCTTCTTGGAGACCTGCAGCCCCTCTCCTGTGAGAACTTTTCCCATGTACTCCATGCTCTTGGCTCCAATGACACACTTTTCATAGTTAAGGGTCAGTCCATGTTCTTCAAACTTGCGCATTACTTTGTCAAGGTTTTCATCATGCTCCCTGTGGTCACGCCCAACTACTCTCACATCATCATGCAAGTTGTAAGCGCCAGGGCAGTCCTTCAGTATTTGCCATATTAGCTGCTGAAACTTCTCTGTTGCCATGTTGACGCCATAGAAAAGTCGTTTGTATCGGTATAGGCCATCCGGGGCTGCAAAGGTGGTTACGTCACGCGAGTCAGGGTGGAGCTCTATTTGATGAAACGCCATGTTTAGGTCGAGTTTACTGAAAACGTTTGCTTCTGAAATCTCCCGTAAGGTTTCTTCCACTGTGGGAACCTGGTGTTTCTCTCTGAGGATTGCACGATTCGCCTGTCTCATGTCCAAACAAATGCAAATGTCTCCGTTGGGCTTCTTTACGGCAACAAGTGGGTTGATCCAGCTAGTGGGACCATTGACTTTTTCAATGACATCCAGCTCTTCTAACTGCTTCAGCTTTGCTGTCACTTCTGCCTCCTACTAAATGGTATCCGGCGCAGGGGTTGTGCCACAGGTGGGACGCTGTCATCCTGGTGTAACTTCAGTTGATAGCCCTTTAGTTTGCCGAGGCCCTCAAAAACTTTGGGGAATTTAAGTCTGAGAGCAGCTTTGTTGTCTAGAGGTTGCGCACAGTCAGTGTTTGTGGTGCAGTTATTGACGTTAATTCCAACCTTAAGGATTGCAAGCATCTCTGACGTTTTACGACCTAGCAGAGTTGCAGCCTGCCCTGGGACAACATAAAATTCTGCAATGGCTGACATCTTGGTCTGTGGCACAAAGACTCTTAACATGCAGCTTCCCTTAAGCTCTAGAGGTTGTGGGTGCGTGTATGCATACACATTTTTATTACACCCTGCTAAGGGTGCTTTCCCCCCTGTTAGAGAATGAAACACATGTTCTGACATGATATTACAGCTAGCACCTGAATCAGCAATAACATCAATTATCTTATCATTTATACGCAGTTCTAATGTTTCAAGGGCTTCACCACTGGAGGCAGTAAACACGTAGAATGCGTCATCTTCTGATTCCTCGTCATCCGCTTGTTGGCTGACAGCATGTACTTTCTCTCGTCTCCCACCTCCTTTGGTCTGCAGAGAGGTTCTTGCTGACTGGTTGCGTGGTTTTTGTTGCTGGCATGTTCTGGCTGGTGACGGCAACAAACAGCAAAGTGACCTAGTCTTCCACAAGATTCACAAACGTGGTCACGAGAGCAGCGACAGTTCTTGGCCAAGTGCACAATTTTGTTACAATTCCAACATCTTCCTTGGAATTTCGAACTATTTTGGTTTTCAACAAGCTCCACTCTATTGATGTCCTCTTCAGTTTGGACAAGGATCAGAGCATCTTTATCATGATACTGGCTTACTACTTCTAAGAGCTTGGATAAGGTTAGATTCTCGGACCGATATAATTTAGACTTCAAGTTTTTGTCCTTGATGTGTGTTAGCACTTGGTCTCTCGTCATATTGCCCTTCTCTTCTCTATATTCGCAATGTTCAGCTAAGCTGCTAAGTCTGGTTACAAAGTTATTTGTGCGCTCACCTGGGGCAGGCCTCGCTCCTAGAAAGTTTTGTCTCGCCTTTGGAATGTTCTTCTTCAACTTGAAATAATCAGTTAGCGAATCCATCGCTTTCTTGTATTCTTTATCGTTGCCTTTCGTTTCCTCGGGAATGGTACGGAAGATTTCTCGTACGCCCGGTCCTGCTAGGCGTAAAAGAAGTGCTCGTTGCTGTTTCGGGTCGTCGATGCCTGATGCTGTCACGAAGAGCTCGAATTCATCTTTCCAAATTCGCCAACGCTGCCAAAGAGTGGCAGGCTCGTCAACTGTGTCAAACGCCGCAGGACCCGTTAGTCCACTTAAACAGACGGCCATAGCTCAGAATTCCAGACAAGCTTGTCTTGTATTCGACTTTATCCTCGTCGCCAAATGTTACAGCTTCGCAAGAGAAGAAAACACGCGAGACTCCAGGAACACAAAAATTCTATTGACAAGATGGCGGACTATACAAAGCACATGGTTGCTAAGCTCACGTGACATAAACGTCACTACAAGGACACTACACTTTTATGGAAGAGCTGGTTGGGGGGAAGATGATTTGATACTGTTCAATAACTTCTCAAGGCGACATATGATTCTTGTCGAGGAAGAGTTAGGTCTAGACCAATGTGTTATTAATGCCCACAGCCTGGAGCACACCACTGAAGACATAACACGATTCTCATCCCCTGATAATTACTGGTGTGAAGTTTATGAAAGGGCTGTATCTCATTACATTGCCACTTCTTCAAACAAGAAAAACATCGAACTTACATTTGCAAAGGCAGAAGCTAGAAGAAAACGACTGAAAAGGTTGAAAAGCAAAGTCACGGTAAGCTTACCAAAGCAACCAAGATCAGGAAAATCTGATCGTGCTAGAGTATGTGCAAGTAGTTTGTCTGAAGCCAAGGAACTTTCATCGGAACTTCCAGCATCCCAAGATGTCAGTGGTGGAATCCTTGTTGGGAAACAGCAAAACAATCAGTTTAAGTTATCGATTAATGAAAGGTCATTGCTTATTCCGCTTTTTCCAAGAGCTAAGATTGAGGATGAATATTTCCAGTACTCCCGTTTATGGAAACCTTCAGGTTTCAATGGCGTTATGTTTAAAACTGGAGAAAGCGTTCTTGTAGCAGATGACAATGACCAAGAGATTGTTGTTAAGGTTACCCGGTACCTTCAGAGGTGTCTTCAGAGGTGTCTCGCGTCCAAGCGATGTAGTGCGTCCGGTTTAAACTGTAGATACCTAAACCCTTATATCAAATTAAAGCTTATAGAGCTGGCTATCCAACTAAACCAAGAATTTTGAACTAAAGTGAATTGCCGAATTTTTAGCGCTGTTTTCTTGAATAAATTTTTTCACTTGGAGGAGCCACTTCAAAGAGCTAAAACTCAAAAGGAATTTGTTCGTTTGCCTTCAAATTTGGACAGTGGCTAGTTTAACCTATAAACAACAAAAACTTGTCTGCGAATTTTTTCTTTCCAAATAGTTTTTCTCCGAGAGCGATTTTTGTACGATTACTCCACATTTTTTTCATCCTATTTCGAAAATGCTTTATGACTTTTCACTGCGATTGAATATGGCAAAACGCAGACACGTTTTTTTAGCGCTTTGGGTCCGGAAATTAGCAAAAAACAAAATTCACTTTGACTTGTAGCTTTAAAAAGGTGATTCGGACGCTCGCAATTAGAGGTCTTGAAAAACTCGACAATTCATTTTATTTCAAAATTCTTGGTATGGTTTGATAGTCAGCTCTATAAGCTTTAATTTGATATAGGGGTTTAGGTATCTACAGTTTAAACTGGACGCGCTACATCGCTTAAACGTGAGACACCTCTGAAGGTATCGGGTAACCTTAACATTGGACACTTTATTTGTGCTTCGGTGGATGACAAATTTTACTCTTTGTTAAGAGGTGAACTGTTCTCTGCAATTAAAGATGAAGAAGGAATGCCAGAAATTTACTGCTATAATTTTGAAAAGATGGTTGTTCCCTCAACCCAGCAGGTTGTTTTTCACACGTTCAGAATACTTCGCAAAGTCATGGTCTATCCAGATCCTGAAAACCTGACAAACCCAAGTCACTTCATTACCATTGACCCAATGCTGAAAAGGTTGCCTGCGTCATATGCTGATGTGATTGTTCCATTTTATCCCAAGTGTGGTGATATGGTCATTGTTTCTTGTGAACATGGCAATGACTACATAGCAAACATAACCAGTGTCCAAGAAGGACACAAAACACTTGAACAAAACTGTTTTTTTATGTGGATGATCGTCAAAACCCTGGAGCTGGATGGTATGTGCGAGAAAGCTATGGACATAGTTCCTTGCATTCAGTGGCATGGAATTGCATCAAGGGCTTGGCTGATGGTCACTGGGAAGGAAATAAGTGGAAGCAGTAATCTAATCTCGGTGACAGGTGCAGTACTATAGGACAGACCCCCTACCCCTATCTATGTTCACTTGGTAGAAAGGTTAATGTTACGAGACAAAAGTGTTCTCTGAAATGATTAAGAGGCTTCCCATTGACTGTACATGTAGTTATCTTGCTGAAGGCTAGTCTGTTGTATTCCAAGTTTTCTGCTCGTTCAAGAGTGACTATTATTTTTCCCTTTTATTGAAAGGTAGGAAAAACACGTATTGCATTGTTGGGTGCAATCAATCAATGTAAACCTCAACAAAGTATATTTTTCCTAAAGCTTATTAATTATGTATTCTGTTGATTGATTTTTTTTTTCAGTCAGGTAGACCATAATAAGCAATATCATCCTGAAATAGTCTGTCAGCACAATGTTGGGCAACTAAGAGTCTATTTGTAAACATACTTACCTGAACACCTGAACTTACATGTGGAATTTCATCCACTTTATTGGTCTAATAATGCTGTCTGATTTTTTTTTTATTTTTTTCCCTCCATTAATGTGTTTTCAAAATTTTTTTCCTGTGTTAGATGCATGATTATTAATTCGATAAAGGGTCATAAAATGAAGGCCGTTTTCTAAGGCAAATTTCAAGGAGCCAGAGACTTCGAAGTTAGGCTACCCTACAAAACTAATTAGAACACAAATTCATCTTCCAAATTGGCACTCTTAATCCCCACGGAATCAGTGAACACTTTTTGTTTTCCACGTTACTATGCGTCTACCAATAACATAGCTCAGCTGGTCACTATAGACATGTTAACACATACAACCCACAATTCCTTGATTCGCTCTGACAGAAGGCTAACGCTTGAAACCTCAACACTCGAATCTCTTTACAGTGGCCAATTTACCGTTCGTTGTCAACTCTATTGATAACTAAACATTCGTTTCTACCTGTCTAGCACCTGATAAACAAGAGCCTTGGATAAACTTGTGTCAACTTTATTCTGAGTGTAATGTACATTGTAACTCTTAATTTTCATTTGTCCATACAGTGATAGTAGAGAGCACCAAGAGAATGGCCAACCAATCACAAGTAAAGTTGTGTTTGCCGTCATTTTGCATACAATTATGTGCAAAAGAGTTCTGCAGAAGTGATTACTTACTGAAATTGTGGGATTTACTTCAAGATATTCAGAACGGGCATGATGAAAAATGTCTGCTTTCCAAATATCAGCATCTTCTTGCAATTTGGAGGTGAGATATTAGCACTGTGGTGCTTTGATGACTCCATACAAGTTCTAAACAAAATTAAAAGGATTTGTATGGTGTCCTAGTCAGAACATAACAGTGTTTAAATGTCTCATATCATCCCCAAATTGCAATAAGATGCCTATTTGCCATCATGCTCTTTCCAATCATCTCAAAGTGCCCATATCGGAATTTTTTTTATTTTCTTATCTGAATCTAAACATCACCCTAAGAACTTCAGTGAAAAAATTTTTCGATTTGCATAAAACGCAATTTTTTTATGAATTTTATAAGACGTTCAAATTTGCCGCCATTTTGGCCCACCATTCGCATTAGTCTCCTCTCGGTTTAGCAAGAGCTGTGACGTAGATTCAGGAACACGTGACTTCAGCCTTTCTCTGGATCTCACTGAAAACAAGTCGCGGTATTTCTGCACGTTTCTTGAAAATGCCGGAAAGATATGTTGCAGCGAGATGTGGAAACATCAAAGACGAAGCCAATGGAATAAGCATGCACAGGATTCCTTTCTTTGGCACCACATGCCCGCAAAAACTGAGGAGGCGAAAGAAATGGATCGATTTTATGCTGGAGCGGAGGAAGATGTGGACGCGCGCCTGGAAAGACCTCGTCCTTGCGCTCGATGCACTTCAATGACGAGGATTTCACAAGGCTGATGAATTCAGGTTTAAACTTAAAACGTGAACTGAAGTAGGATGACATCGCGCTTGTGTTTATCCTTTAAAACAGCTAAGCGAAGGGAAGACGAAGACCAAGAGCCACCTTCGAAGAGGAGCAGGGAAAAGCGAATGGTAAGCTTTCGATACTGAATGTTCACACCCGCTTGTGTCATTCTAAGCGTTGTAACCTTCTGAGGTTTATAGTTTGACCTCACTGTTAACTCAGTCGCAAGTTTTATAAAATATGGCGTAATTGTTTTGGTATTTATTCTCATAGATCGTGAGATCCGCAAAGTTTCGTTGAGACCAAGCTCTCAAAAAATACTAGCACAAATGCTACCACTGATGTAAATAGATCGATGCGAGAACAGTCGCACTCGGCGAACACAGAAAACATTGTAAACCACGATGTAGATAAGGTAGATAAACTGCAGCAAGAATTCAACAAGCTCAAACAAATACTGTACACACATGTGTTGCAGAATTCTGCAGACAATAAAAATGTTGAAAAGTATAACAGCGTTATCTCTGAAAACCTAACCACCACAACGGGGGTTCAAAATAAAAAAGGGCACAAAACAAATAACAAGCGCAAAGAGCGCAGAAAAAAATTGGCTCAAAAACGGATTGAGACACAAAGAGAAAAACACGAGAAATTCATGAAGGATTTTTCAAACAAACAACTTGGCGACAGCCTGTTAGCGTTATTTCTAAAGGGCTCAAATTTGTCCCGACACCGGTGACAGACACGAATTACATTAGACGTCAACTCTTGGTAGACTTCGAACATTTCGCAAGACGTATGCGCCTAAAAGAGACAATGGATTTCGTAAACTGTGGGACAGTGACAAAAAGGAAATTAACCTGTTCATTGGACAAGCTAACAACTTCCATCCTACAATTAAATTTACGGCCGAAATTTCAGAGAACGAGACAAGCTATTATTATCACAGCTCAACACGTGTCCTTCCTGTAGTTCCGCGAGAACAATGTCGATAGTCAGCGCTTCACAATTGCCTTCGAGTTCCTTGCAGCAGTAGCACTCGCTGATATTTGCTAGCAGATCACGGCTACAGTTACCACAAGTACATCTACATGGAAAATAATTCGTTCGAATGTATGCGAGTACTTGACCATAGTTTTGACAGATGATAATGAAGAGCGCGTATGCAAAATGCAAGGTGAGAACTTTACCATCCACTAACACGCACTCTATTCTCCAAGCGTTTCGTTAAATCTTCCTCGAGTCGTCGCTTCTCCTCTTGTTCCTTGCGATATCTTTTTAGCCATTCTTCGTCTGCTATCGGCTCGTCCGCGTACGGTTCGAGTGTATCATCATGTTCACACGTATTACTCGTTTCGTGGACGCCATCTATCGCCTCGACTTCGACGCTTTCAAATTCGTCCTAGCTGCTTTCTTCAGCGGTTTGCTCACTTTCCGTGTCAGATAAGTTTTCTGCCATGGAATATACTTATTTGGAGCTAAGTTTTTCCTTCCTACCGGTGAATCTGACGATTTTCTTTCTGCCGCGAATGTACTTTACTGAAGGTCAAATGAGTGCATAGACTCGAGGGTTCCTGAATGTACGTCACAGGCCATGTCACGTGGCCCTATTGTGAGCCCGTCGGCATTCTCATCAGCGGGGCGGGTGGACCGCAATAAAATACGATTTTAAAGATTTGTAAAATTCATAAAAAATTCGCGTTTCATTCAAATCAAAAAATTTTTTCGCGGACGTTCTTCGCGTGATGTAAAAATTTAGATGAAAAAATAAAAAAAATTCCGTTATGGGCACTTTAATGAATCCCATAATTTCAAAAATTCAAATATTATTTTGTGACATCACACTTGAGTACTCTATGTAGGGTGATTCCATTGCTGTAGTGTAAACTAAAACACATCTGATTATAATCTTAGTAATTCTGGTCTTTGTTCCATTTCTTGTTCATGATTGTACATGATGATTATAAATGCCTAACACCATTTCAATCTTTGTCCCATAAAGATACTGCTGCCAAGAAAACGCTGCAGAAATTTATCTTCTCTGCGACCTTGACTCTTCCTAAATCATTCAAGAGAAAAAGAAAAGAAAAGAGTGTCACAAGAGGAGAAGCCTTGGGTAATTCCTTGTTTAAGCCCCAGTATCAACATGTACAATCTCCTTCCTGGTCTTCATATATTCCTTTAAGTGCTAGTTGGGAGAACATGTTTTAACATCAAGACATTGTATCTTTGGTCATCATTTCCTTTAGCCGTGCATATACAGTGTACTTGTTTTCGTAAAGTAAAACAATAATGTAAAAGTAATTGTATAGCACAAAAATCCATGACAAGATGGTCAATGCGCTTTACAGCATGGGGACACTCTCCAGATCGAATTTGAATTTGGAAATGTTGGATTTTGAGTAGACAGTAAAACCGGATTACCCAGAGAAAAACCTCTCGTAGCAAGGTTGAGAGCCAACAACAAACTCCACCCACACATGACGCCGAGTCCGGGAATCGAACCCCGGCCACATTAGTAGGAGGCGAATGCTCTCACCACTGCGCCATCCCTGCTCCTCTCAAGTAGTGATGTTTAAAAAAATCTTTGGATGCTTCTTAATTTTCACCCTTGTGTGTTATGCTTACTATAGCGTAATCTAATCTCTTTTGGTCTCTGTGTTTAGTGTCGTTAATGGACAAAGTTGTAAATTAAGTGATTGTAAATTAAGTGATTGATGTTACAAACAAGAGAGGAACAGTGCAAACGCTAACAGAGACAAAGATTACTTGCTCCCTTGATGAAAAGGTTTGTTGCTGCATCTTTCTCATTAGAATTCTACGATTCGGTGTTTTTTTTCTTTTTTTTTTTCAGGGATAGCGAAGCGAGCGAAATACATGTGCGAACACAAGAATTGCCTTCTGTGAGGAGAGACAACATGTATACGGTTGAAGAGAAAATAAGCAGGCAATTTCCACTCGGCAGTGGATTTACGTGGTTCGGTCGCTTTACTATCGCTGGGAAAATAAGGGACTATTCATGAATTGTCTTCTTTATCAGCAAGTATTAAATTTTTCTGCATTTGCAACGTAAAATATTCAGTTGGAGAAATTCCATTCACAGATTGCCTGTTATTCCACCTAGAAAGCGTTCAGTGGGAATCTCAATATTTTAGCAAGCCACTTTCCTTCAAGTTGCATTTAAACAAGAGTCAATTGTTGTTATTACAGAAGGTGTCAACAGGCGTTAAATTTTCTCATTGTTCTCATATATTTTGAATGTCAAAGAGTTTTCAAGTGAATGCCCCCCCCCCCCAAAAAAAGGAAGAAATAGACACTATTAAACTTCAAGTTCTTGCATAATTTTTCTCTCATTAATTTACTGTTTTCAACAGACACACTTAGTTCTTGTTTCATCTTAGTTTCTCTTCCTTCCTTTGCTTTATAGGATCTGTATCTTTACTATTTCCTGTCCCGTTACCCAGGCCGCACGCTGGTGTTTTCCAATACGGTGGACTGTGTTACGAGACTGGGTTCATTGTTTAGACTGCTAAACTTTGATCCGTGGGCTTTACACGCCAGTATGCAACAAAGACAGAGGTTAAAGAACCTGGACAGGTCAGTTAAAATCATGTGTTATACTTAACGTTAAATTTTGTCGAAATCAGTCGAAAAGACGCTTTTTGATAATAATTTGGTTGATGAAAGTGATGGATTTTTTACTGAGTGACACAGGCATATTTTTGAAAAAGGAAATCCGAATACTCCTTTCAGGAGTTGAACCTAAGACCTTCTGACTACTAGTTTGGATGCTCTACTGACTACTGAGCTACAGGAGACTTGTGGGAGCTAAGGTAGTCTGAAATGTCAGCCCTCTCCTCCCCCTAACCCACAGGGGGCGCCCCTGCGGGTACGGGGGAGGAGACGGCTGACATTTCAGACTAGAGCTAAGGCCATTAAACTAGGTTCATGGAACAAACATCCTGCATATACTGCTAGGGTTTGAATGTTAATGTGTGGCATATGCGCAATGGAATGAATGCGATGGTACAGTCAATTCTCGTCTTGCGGACACCTCGCTATTACAGACACCCCGATAATACAGACAGCAACTAAATCTGCAACAAAATTAAATTACAGACGTTTGGCTGAAATAAATTCCTGCTATTTAATAGCGGGAATTTATTTCAGTGAACACGGACTCTCGCTCGAGGGTGTCCGCAATAAAAGGAGTTGACTGTATAATTATTTTAAGCCTGTTAAATGAATGAGTATGATGTATTGTTCGTTGAGTGACACAGGTATACTCAGGAAAGCGATATTCATGTTAACCTCGATTTGTCATTTTCCCGCTTTTCAGGTTCAAGTTAAATTCTACGGGTTTGTTTCTCGCTACAGATGTAGCCGCGCGGGGTCTGGATATATCAGCAGTTGAGCACGTGATTCACTATCAAGTTCCCAAGGATCCTGACGTATGTTCAAACCTACCAGTAGGAGTGGGGTGGGGTGCGTGATAACCTTGAGATTAGGCAAGGATTGAAACTCCCGTTAACTGTCTGTTAAGTCACCGATAATTTTTCGGGTGTTTTCCCCACTGACTAACCACTAACTATGTTATGCAAGGTCGTTTGCTTGTCAGTTAGCTGAAATTTTGTGTCTTTTCAAAATTAATTTTGTGCTTCAAGAAACGGTACTTCGCGGATTCTGAGAGAAACTGCTGGAAGACAAAAGGCAATAAATAATGGTTTTCATACAGATCTGTAGCTTCGATGAATATCTTCATTTTCTTACTTTGTTGTTTCTACAGCTTTATATTCACCGCAGTGGTCGTACGGCCAGAGCCAGTAGGGAAGGTTTAAGCGTTGTTCTTGTGGGGCCGGAAGAACTGGGATCTTACAAGAAAATCATGAAGACGCTCAACGCAGGTATGGTGTGAGGATTTGTGGTCGAATCGTACCTAAGACGTTTCGCCCCAGATCTGTAGCCCCAAATGAAGAGATGCATGTATCTCACCCCTAATAATAGACAGTTGACTCCCAATTTAGAGGGCCTAGCATCATGGGTTGTATTGTCGTCGGGAATCAGAGTTTTTTCTTTGTTCCTACCAAATGTTCGCGTTTTCACAAATCTTCATTTATTTCCTGTTTATTTACTTTTTTGTTCCAGGAAACGACCTCGACTCCTTCCCTGTTGACGTAGCTTTCATGTCTTCCATACAAAAAAGAATCTCGCTTGCTAAAGAAATTGACAAAGAAGAACACATGTAAGTAAAAGACAATCACCAAAATGCTATGGACATGTCGCTGTTACTCTCAAGAACACCGCAACATAAATATGGAAAACTTCTGAAAATTTCGCTTAAATAAAAATTTGACAACAAGTACCGTACCGTTCCACTAAATGCTGCGAGCAGCTCATTCATTCGAATAAAATAAAAGTAAATGGCTTCATTTTAAGGGACAGTGTCACTGTTTTTAGTGTCATTTTGAATAGCGAAAAAACCAATGTGTATCGATGGAGGCGATAAAATAATGGTTCAACTTTGTTAAAAATAACCCTACTAGTGTACAGGAATTAAAATCAATCATTTTTGTCTACGGATGGATAGGATGGAAATGGATTGCAACTGAAAAAGTTGGCCAGTTTTTTCAAGTTCCTCCCATGAGTTTTGGAGAAATCGCTAAAAACTGTAGTTTATAGTTTATTCTTCGATTCCTTGGATAAATCCTTTCATAATTTCTTTTCGGTGCTCTAAGAGCAATTTCATGTTAAAGAAGTGGTTCTTTGTCATTGGCAAATGTTTTAGCAGTTTTTACCAACATACAGCAAAATCTCCTTGACAATGCGCCTTTAAGTGCCAAGTATTTAGCACCGTAGCGCAAATTGAGGACACTATAAATCAATGAGAAATATACAAACTGAACATAACATTTGTTAAAAATCCCAGCTAGTTGGAAGCAAACCAGTTGGTCATTTACAAAGCGTGGCCTTGGATTTGAAAACGGGGCTACCGTGAAACAAATCCAAGTGGTCAGAGCGGGACTCGAACCTGGGACCTCTGGCGCCCAAACCACTCGGCCACGACGCCTTCCCCTATGTGTATTCTTTTCGTTTATTTATAAAAAGTACTTTATCATGTGCTGTTTTGTAGATTTAGACGGAAGAAGTCTGGCAATGACTGGATTCTTGCCTCCGCCAAAGCTATGGACATTGAAGTTGATGAAGATTTGTATCCTTTTGTGAAGTTCAAAAGGGATTATTGCAAAGATTGACAAAGTATATGTCGATAAAGTGGTTGTTGATTAAATTCCATAGTTCTCCCCACGCGCTGTTCAAAAACTCTTACATTGAGTATATTCCAACCATTACCAACGAAAGAAACTTTTAGGGCGCGCTTTTTGGGGGGCCATATTTTGTGTATTTTGATAAAGGAAACTATACAATGAAAAATGTATGTTGTATCTGTTGCCTGGTAACGAAAACATATCCAAATGGCTGAGGTAAACGAGTCGAATTCTTATTAATGTTTTAGAAGAATAATGTAATTGTTTAATATTTCGAGGTATTCTGATTTTGGAATTTCAAAAATGTGTCCCAAAAAACCGCAGCCTTAAATACGTCATTTTGTGACTCGCAGTTCAAACATATGCGTTGCATTTCATGTGTCACTTAAGTTCAATGTAAAATTATTGGCCAATCAGATACAAAGATTTTTAAAACAAAACTATGTGACCTGTACATGTGACTTCTGCCGGCTGCCCGTCTATTTTCCCGCGCTTGCCGTCGGTTTCATGTTTTCTTTCGTCAGATTTTGGCTTGTGTACTTCCAGTGTTCATAGTTATAGTACAGCTCTTACGAATGAAGTCACCATATCACTGCGGCAACCCCTGGCAGCAAAACTCTTTCTTACTAGTTATTTGCCTTTGACGAGCATTCACACAGGTTAGAAGATCTTGGAGATTCAGGAGAAAGGAAAGAGAGACAGGAAAAGCTGAAGCAAATGAAAGGTATTGAGCATTCCAATAAACAATTTCTGTATTCTTGGTATTGATGTGGATCTAGCAACTTGTAGTGGAGGCCCTTGCAGGGGAATATATTAAAAATATATATTTGCCTGTGAAGATTCCCTCTGCTTAAGCCTCATGCACAAACTGGATTCCGTTTAATAACGAGAATACCATTAGAGCGGCTTTCAATTGAGTGTCGAAAGCAATTTCACGTTTGCGTTGGTTTTGCTTTACTTCGCCCTGTGATTGGCCAGCAAAACACGCGCCACGTTCATCAACCAATCAGCAGCAAAACCAAAACAAATCGTGCTTTACTCACACACGTTTTCCCGCGCTTGGCGCCGGTGACGTGTTTTTGCTTCGATTTCTGATTGGTTCATTACGCTGTTTGCGTCTGTTGTGATTGGCTAGAGTAAGTTACTTTGGTTATGGTTTTACGACACTCAATGAAAACCGCTCTAAGGTCTATTTAGCTTGCAGCTCTAGATTCTTGGCAGTCCCTTTCTGGATGGCTGAGCTGGAGAGCTAAAAGAACGAAGAGAAATTTCTTGTAGTGTATTAAAACTTACTGTTTATACTGCATTGTAACTAAGGTTTAGCGAAAAAACCTTTCGTTTTGCCAGCGTGCAATGTCACAGTCTTGCACAAAAGATGTAAAAGCAAGACAGAAAAAAACAACTGTCAGTGAGCTAACCACACGAATGGCGGCAAAATTGCCTCTTGCTAGGACAAACGCGCGTCACATCTCTTCAAGGAGAGGGGGTGGGGGGATTTTTGCGCACGCTCGTGTATTTCGCTCACTCCACTCGCCCTGAGAAAAATAAGAAAACTACTCGTAGTCCAAGAAGAAAGCGACGAGAATTTCAAGTACATTGATAGGTTTCGCGCTCGGGCGCCTCTCAGGTGTTACGCTGGCATGGAGCCGAACAGCTTGATTGCTGGTTTTGACATTTTACAAACTAACTTAGCGCTTCTGTAGTTGCTCTATAATGTCATTTTTCATGATATTTTACTTTTCCTTTTCCTCAGCTCAACTCTCCAGTTTGGTGAAGACGCCATTAATACCTGCTGGATTTAGCGGAAAGTATCCTACAAAGAGCGGGGCGATGTTGATGCCCGGGATCAAAGGTAGATTGCACCACATTACTGTTGTACAATAAAAGCACTGGGCTTCTGTCGTTGAAAGAGAGCTTATTTTTGGAGGGTGGGGTGGGGCTTTTTAATTTTGGAGGGAATTTTGCATTTTAGTATTGGCTGACTTTGGCAATAAAATAGCTTTAGCAGGGTGCCTACTATTGTTACTACGCATACGTTCTGCGCATCTCGAGATACTCGGGTTTCCTATGGGTGGTGCTTAATAATACAGGGATATTTTTGCGCGGTTTAAAACTATGAGGAGAAAAAAAAGCGCAATACATTACTTTGTATTTTGCTGGGTTTTATTTACAATAATTGTTGCTTATCTCTAAAAAATGCGTGGTTACCCCCAATTTTCTTTTTGGATTTCAATAGCCCTTGCTAAGATCTGCTTTCCTCGCATAGTCATAAACCACGCAAAAAAAACTTCCTTATTAAAAGCTTCAAACAATTAATCCTAAAGAGGCAGACACACGATGAAATATCGCACGCAACCTTCAAACCGGCAAAATTTGACCGAATAGCAGCAACCTGTGTTTTCGCGCCTTAACAGTCGATCAACTTATATCGGGGTGGAGGGTGGGGGGGGGGGGGGGTTGCCTTTTCTACAGAAGAATTGGGGAGCGTTTTTTCGGAATTTTACGGTAAGTAAACAAGGCGCTTTCTTAAAACAGTTGTTAAAACTGCTTTCTCTCTTTTGCATTAATAAGCTGAAACAAGTTGTGAGGATAGTGGGAAGGTGGCAGTGGAGGAAGTGAAAAGGAAGAAACGACAAAAGAAGACCAAAAGATCCACAAGGTGAAAGCGAAATCAGGTGAAGACCGAAAGGCGTAAAGCTAAAATGCTATCAATTGGGAGATTAAATGAGTCAGCTGGATTTTCCTAGTACTTCACCAGATGAACAGCTGGATAGTTGAAGGCTGGTATGTCAAACGACAGTTAAATAGCACGTGACCGCCTTGAAGATCAGTAATTGCGGTCACCCACGGGTGGTGAATGATTACGAGAGATTGTCACGGGATTTTATGAATGTTTGATGGCGCTACCGTTTGGAAGACTACGCTGTGTAAGCCAGAAACGGACACAGGATTATATTTACTCTGTAGCAGTTTCAGTGATTATTGACTCTAAATTAACTGAAGAACAACAGAATGTTGTTTAAAAGGCTTGGTAGTTACGCCTCTATTTGCCGATAACTTGCACACGTGAATCCACTGTATCAAAAAAGATGGCGAATGGTACATTTACCCATAACTCTTAGCATACGAAAACCCTAAAAACGCACAGAAAAACTTAAACAACTTTAAACCTAGCATACACAATGTTGTTAGTACAGGGGCGAATTTTTGCCATAAAATATGGCTATGTGCTTATTGGCTGTATAAGGTTTGCAAGGTATTGTGGTAAAATGCACAGCCACCATTTTTTTTCCCGCACGGTGGATTGACTGACAAGTTCTGAAAACCACAAGAAGGATCAAAATAATCACCGCAATATAGTTCATTCCAAAATATCCTCTTAGCGCATCCTTCCCACTTTCTTTTAGCTTTGTCTCTTCACCAAACACACCTTTTCCCGGTTACATTCCTCAGTGAATGCCATTTTGAATAGTCCACTTCCAAGTTGCTGTGAGCCTAGTTGTGAGAGCAAGGTTAAGTGCAAAGCTTTTCATATGGAAATTGGTTTTGTTTACATATGAATGAAAAATAATTTTCATGACAAAAAATTTGCACTTAGCCTCGCTTTCATAATGAGGTTCAAAGCAACTCAGAAATGGCATATTATTTGGCGAAAAGAACTAAAAGTTTGCTCATGTGCACACGCAGTCGGTAGCTCTATGGAAATATAAAGAAAGTGAACAGAAAGATGTCGAAAAAGTTGGCAAACAGTCCAAAATGGCTAAAGGTAATATCACCTAACTCTGAATTAACATTTTAACACCAATGTTCACAACATGTACTTTACGATTATTATTGACAGAATATTGACAGATTCCTTTTAAAATTGTTTAGGATCTCTGTCGTTAGTTATTTATTTCTTGGGCTAAAGAACACAAAAATGGCTAATTTTTACAGTCCAAGAGTTCATATTTGCATATCTGTATAATAAATATAACATTTTACAAATTTTTGTGACAAAAAATAAAGTCTTTGAAACACTACAAGACTCTTATGTTTGTATTTACAAATGTGCATATGTCACGTGCTAGGGCCCGGGTCTCTAAACTTTGGGCGTCTTAAGCTGGTGACGGCCGCGGAAGACTGGTGTTTAGAGGCGGGTATGTGATGCCTGGTGGATATTGAAAAGAGCCCAGGCTTCCTCCCTCTTAGTTTTATCTGTGACAGTGGTGTATCTTCAGGTTGAAGCAGAACTGAAAGACAAGACACCAAAAATGTAGTTAACAAATGAAACTGTCTGAATTTCCTGAATGATTGAGATAATATCAATTCCGCTTATTCCCTGTTGACTCCATACAAATCCTTCTAATTTTGTCTCAGTTCCAAAATTAATATAAGAACTAAGACAAAATTTGAGAAGGATTTGTATGGAGTCATCAGGGCATAACAGAGCTAATATCTCGCCCTCAAATTGCAATAAGATGCTTATTTTTGGCAAGGAGGCATTTTTCATCATACTCTTTCCGAATATACTAACAAATCCCATAATTTCAAAAATTCAAATATTTGTGACGTCACACTTTAGAACTCCATATTTTTGAAGAAAAATAAAAAACTCCTCGCAGTTTAGATGCCGTAAATCAATTACAAACACAACTCACCTCTTCCAAGCAGTGCCTTGCTGACCTGCACACCATGCATCTGACACAGCTCTACCACATCGTTATATTCCTTTATGGTCATCCTTCGATACCTGTCCACCATCTCCCCCAGTCTACCCCCCATGGTAGATGGTGTGACCATCACTTTCTCTGGGGGTACCCTTTTCCTTTGCTTTTTCTCTTTCTCTTTCCGTTTTTGCTGTTTCTTCGAGCGTCTGTCTTTTATCTGCAAGAGAGGTTGATGTCATGTTAATACCAGACTTTTTTTTAAAGGTGCACCTTCAGGGCGCTTTTGCCGTATTTTGGTCAAAACTGCACAAAAACAATCGTTGGACGAACGAGGTCCTTAGATACAAATTTAGCAAACGTTTCAAAATTAAAGTCTGTAAATTATTAAATAGAGCATTTCCGAGTTGCTGTGAGCCTCATTACGACAGCATGGCTACGAGCAAAACTTTTCTTTTTGATCTCACATGTAGGTAAATCCGCAAGATCTTGGAAAAAAATCGGCGTGTCAAGTAATATGTCAAAAACGAGGGCGAGTGCTTTATCACGGGTTCCAAATACCGAGAAACAGATGAAAGCACGAGGCCGCAGGCCGAGTGCTTTCATCTGTTTCGAGGTATTTGGAACCCGTGATAAAGCACGAAGCCCGAGTTTTTGACATGTCTTCTCAAATGAAACAATAAGAAATTAATCTCATTAAAATGCAAATGTTTGATCTCAGATGAAAAACATGTTTCATCTCAGATGAAAACCTGGTGGTGTTTCATCTGGTGTTTCATTGGGGTATCAAGATTCATCCACCTGACCGAAATGGAGGTCATTTATTGGCTTTTGACTGCATGAATAATTAATGAGTTTGAGAAGCTTCTTATACAAGGACCTCTCAGTTTGGTTTTACAATTTGTACTGAGTATTCCTGCTCGTTTTATCCATCGCAATTTACTTGTATGTCTTCTAGTTTTTTTTTCCCAATTGAAGTTTTATTACTGACCACGCACTCAAAAACATCGGTCGAATCGTCGTGAGATCGGACGAACTGACTTTTCGAGCGAAACGACTGGATTCCAGCTACACAGGCGAGAAGGAAACAAAGTCCCCTCACCTCATCTTGGGTCAACTGTTCCACTTTCTCTGACAATTGAAAAGGAGGAATTTCCAACAGAGTTGGCGACATACTACAGTCACTACTACTAGAGGGAGAATAAGGGCGTGACCCTTGTGCCTGGGGCTCAGAATCGGGTCTTTGTCCAACAAAAGGCACAGGCTGGCCTGGAGAGGGTGAAAAGGCTCTCTGAGGGGAAGTCGAGGGTCTCTGTTGAGCAGGGCTTTTCGACGTTGAGGGAGGTCTTTGAGGGGATGTAGGTCTCTGTGGAGACCCTGGCCTCTGTGTTCCTGAGCTGGCCCATTTTCCCTGAGAAGGATCCACAGCTGGTTCTGGTTCTTCTGGAATTGTTTCTGGTCTTTTTGCTGATTTGGTGTCATCAGGACCATGAAGGAACTCTCCAGTTTGCTTATTAACCCTGAAGAAAATATTGAATGTTGACAAGCATTAGTCCCTGCGTCTTGAATGGACTGTGGACCTCTTTTATAGCAATGGAAGAGCTCAGTGAAAATTCGCATTTCAGATTGCTTTTTCAGTGTTTTAGCTCAGATTCACCGTAGCTTTTGCATGTGGCCTTGATTCCTTCAGGAAATGTTGCTCCAATGGTTTATCCACTGCTTTGCATTTTGATTAGAAATAAAAACAGAAACCTTGCCCATAATTTATCATAGGTTTTGATTGCAAATGAAGTGCAAAGCAGTGGATAAAACATTGGAGCAACATTTCCTGAAGGAATTCAAGGTCACAATAATTACAGGGTATGTAAATGAAATCAGTGGAATGATCACAAGTTTTAAAGAAAAGAGAATGCAAATTTACCAGTAATTTAAAGTTACATTTTAAGTGGCATTGCCTAATCCTTGCTGGTTAAGGGCGGTGCCTATTTTTGTTACTGTGCATACGTTCTGGGCATCTCGAGATACTCGGGTTTCCTATGGGCCGGGTGGTGCCTACTAATACAGGGATATTTTCGCCTGGTTTAAAACTATGTGGAGAAAGCAGATTTTTTGGAGTGCTCTTGGTATCCAAAAAGAAAAAAATGTGCGGTTACCCCCAATTTTCTTTTTGGAGCTCGATAGCCCTTGCTAAGATCTGCTTTTCCCACATAGTCACAAGCCACGCAAAAATACTTCGTTATTAGTAGGCACCATCCTTAAGGTTCTCAGTGTTTAAAGCCCAAAGGACGAACTCTCCTCATTTAACCCACAAACAATTATTAATAGTTCTTCAGAAAGTCAAATGCCCCACATATGCTTAAAGTCCTTCCCATCGGGTTTTACCATGATGAGTACAGAGACATGATTGGATACAGTACAATGTAAATGACTGTTCCTCAAACGTATTGATAGTATTATTCTTATGTTAAAACAAAGGAAATCACTACCGTGAAGAAGTTTTGGAGTTTTGGAATGGTATCTTAATTATCATAAAATTTTGTAATCTTTTGCTTTGATTTTTTCTGAGAATTATTACATAAATATTATCTTTTTAATTGATAGTTTCAAACACTGAAAAGAGCTTAAAATAGAAAAAAGATCCCGGCAGTTAGTACACAACTAAGCAGTTGCAAAAAGAAAGCCTGAAAAAAATTCAGGCTTGAACAGGATTTGAACCCATGACCTCAGGCTTTCTTTTCGCAACTGCTTAAGTTGCGTACTAACTTCAAAATATATTGCTCTTTTTGGCAATAAGTGTTTATGATTATAATTGGTAAAAAGGCTTAAAACTAATCTAAAAAACTCATAAAGTTTCCCAAATTTTTGAACCATATCTCTAGTTCTTCTGAAAGCGTTTCATCCCATTTCCAAACACATCAAAGTTGGTTTAAAATACTCGGCTGTGCCCTGTTTTTTTCAACCCATTTCTCAGTGTTTGGAAATCAGATGAAACACTTCCTCATGTTTGACATTATTACTAATGCTAATAAGTTAAGCCACTTAGCTCAGAAACAGTCTGACTCCTAACCTTTGTTCTAAGTATGACTGTCTTCCCACAGCCAGCTCTCTGTAATCCAGGGCATCACTGCTATCTCTATCTAGAGCCATTATCAAATCCTCCAAGTCAACCTCCGTCAGCGGGATGTGCCATGATCGGATGATGTTCCTAAACTCCTGCCATGAAACTACCCAGTTCTTGTCCTTATCTGCTTGTGCAAAGAGGTCCAGCAGGCGAAGCCTCTTCCGCTCCAAGTAGTCCTGGATGACAGCCAAGGCAGCTGGGGAGGGCTGGCGAATAGTAGGCACTCCCCTGTCCTCCCCTGTTACAAGGGTATCCTCTTCAATCACAGGGGGTGGGGTGGGTGTCTTGTTTAAAAGAAGTAAAACAAAAGACAAGTTAATTTTTCTTATGAATTCAATAAACTAGTCAAGAGTGGTTTTCAATTTTACAGCAGTATGTTATCAATAGACCCATATCACTCGGCGGCCATGTTGAGCCTCAAGAGAATAAAAAGCTTTGTTTTGGCAAGGTAAGCCTTACCCTGAATTCGCGTCTGGCTGAGGCTTGCCGTGCAAAAACAAAGGTTTTTATTACCCCGAGACATGGCCGCCAGGTGATAAGGGTCTATAGCATGCAAGTTAATTAAGCCTTTAAAAGAGCGGTCTTTTTAATGTTTATCTTCTTCCCTTTTAATTCCTTTTTTATTAAAGTCAAAGCTCTTGTAAGCCACCACCTCAGGAATTGGAAAAAGTGGTCATAACTTAAGAGCTGGTCAGTTACAAGAATGCACTCTCGTAAGCGACCAAAAGCTGAAACAATAGAAGCTGGTCACTTACCCAAGCTTTCAGCATTAAGCTTTCTACCTCTGTCTCAGGGTATTACACTCTCGATCCAGCCGTAAATTATCTTGAATTTTAGATTCAAGATCTTTATCTACGCACTTATTAGGCAGTGCTATATTACTGTAAATGTAATTACGAAAAAAGTGTACACTTATGCCGTAATAAGCATCAGAATCTTTGAGTGGTCGCCTACGAAAGCTTAAAAACAAAGGAAAAGACCAGTTGGTAATTCCCAAAAGTAGGTCGTGGTCGCTTATGGTAGCAATCGCTTATGAGAGCTTTTGATTACAGATATTAAGGGACATTATTGAAACGGGGTTTCACAATGGTGGTCGTAACTAGAGCTGGACGCTTACGAGAGTGGTCGCAAGGAGAGCTTCGACTGTAGTTACATGTACATTTTTCAAATACATAATTTTTAGGGACTTTCCATGGCCCACAATTAAAATCCATGACTTTCCAGGCCTGGAACAAAATTCGATACATGTAACTTTCCAGTGGTTTTCCATGATACGTATACACCCCGACTAACAACTCATCAAATTTTACAATTTCACAAATTTTAGATCCCATGATATCATTATATCCATACAAGTTTAGTTAGTATTAATTGGCAGTTGTATAGTTTTATTGTAAATGCACATTTGATTATGTAGTTAGGTAGTATGTAAATTTGTGCAATATCAAGTAACAAATATTATAAATTATTAAAGGCAGTGTAAACTTCTGGATGTCCAGAACCTAAGCAAACGATGGTTGGGTGGCAAACCGTAGCCAACCCTGCAAAGACATACTGTATCAACTAATCACAAACTTCTAATCAAACCCCTAAATCCTAATGTTCACTTAGAAAAATCATATACAGGTACACTGAAGCTCTAAAAATGTCATCATCATCATCATCATCATCATTGTTATTATTATTATTATTATTATTATTATTATTATTATTATTATTATTATTATTATTATTATTATTATTATTATATCATCCCTGTAAGACTCTATGTTGATAGTGCATCTCAAGTAAATACCTCTTTAATGGTAATCTCAGGTCGTCCTTTCAGTATCATTCTTTTCAGCACTCTGTTTTCCAATTCTGTTTTAGCAGTCTTGTTTTCAAGCCAGTCCTGTTTTAGGCCACAGTTGTTTAAAACTCCTCGGATCCTTTTGCGTTCCTGTAATCTTCTCTTGTAACTTGCAACTTGAGAGTCAAAGCTGTCAGTTTCTGAGCCATCTTGAGCATTCTTGTCTAGAAATCATAAAAACTTTGTTCCATAAAAATTTATTTTATAGTCAGAATGATGAAGAAAAAGAACTATTACCAACAGCTTTCACTGCGAGCAAACATGTACATGAAAGAATAAATTTAAAACCGCGTAATTTAATAAATATCGAAAAATCCTAAACCAGGTTATTTTTGTAGAGTCTGTCTGAAATGAAATGTGTCTGGGTATAAAGCGAGCAGTCAGACAGATCAACCATCCAGATGAATATTTTTCAGAACCCATGAACCTAGTTTAATGGCCTTAGCTCCCACGAGTCTCCTGTAGCTCAGTGGTAGAGCATCTGAACTAGTAATCGGATGGTCTTAGATTCGTCTCACTCCTGATATAGAGCACTCAGATTTGTTTTTCAGTGAATGCCTGTGTCATAAATTGTTAATACATGATTCTCAAGAGAGGGATCTTAAAAACCCAAGAAAGTTGGATTCCTGACCTGACAAATTGAATTTGGAGAGAACCTGATCTGTTGACCCCTCAAAAATTCTTCACCGACACCGACTCTGAAAGATATCTGAAACACTGGCGTCAGTTTGTACATCAAGAAGAAAAAACTAAGCAGACAGTTTCCAAGTGGGGAATTGCTGGTCGGAAATTTGAATCAAACTCCTGGGGGAACAGCACTATTGATGTTTACCAATGGAACTGATAAATAATGGTTGTTTATAAATCTCACGTCTGATTGCCTGGTCTAGATTACCAAAAATCCATGATGGCATTTTTTAATTTCTGAATTAATCTCCATTTGAAGCCCTCAATGATACTTTAATGACTACAAATATCTGCATTCAGCCCCTGGAGGATACCAGAATCCACAATTTATACACCAAAGAGAGATGACGATATTTCCCACCTCTTAAATGGGGTCCCTCTCTCCTCTACAGAGGCTGACTGCTCCAGTGCAAAAGAGGCCTATGTTATATAATAGGCCTTATCACGGTTTTCGACGCCATTTTGACGAGTAGGCAAACAGGCTCGAAATAACAGCGTTTGTATGGAAATCCGATGTCAAATAATTTTCATAAAACATCGCTTCTGAAAAATTCATGAATTGGAAACTTTTGGCACTAGGAAAACGATTTTAAGAAAAAAATTGGAGGGATGTAGCTGTGCCAGAAAGCGTCCAGTCGTGTTTTGAACTTTCCATACATTTCCCTGTATTTTTTTCCCGCGAGCTATTTTTAGAGCAGTTCACGGCTGGTTCGCTAACAAACAAATGTATGGAAAGTTAAAAACACGACAGGACGCTTTCTGGCACAGCTACATCCCTCCAATTTTTTTCTTAAAATCCTTTCCCTATTGCCAAAAGTTTCCAATTCATGAATTTTTCAGAAGCGATGTTTTATGAAAATTATTTGATTTCGGATTTCCATACAAACACTGTTATTTCGAGCCTGTTTGCCTATCGTCAAAATGGCGTTGAAAACCGTGATAAGGCCTATTAGGAGGAGAGAGGGAGCAACCCTACCGGGCATACACTAGTTACTGTACATTTAGATGATGAGTTCATCTTGGCTGAGTTGCTCGAAGCATGGTAAGTGCTAACCATTGGTTGTGAGGTATTAAAACCTATAGGTTGTCATGGCATTTAACCCAGGTTAGTGCTAACCATGCTTCGAGCAACTGGGCCCTGTTTGACTTTATTTATACCGAGAAAAATTATCAGGTAAACTAAAGATGCTTGCCCAAGTTCGGCGTGCAGACAAATTATGTCTCTTGACTGTATAAAATAAAGTCATTTGACGATCGGTTCAACAGTGAATAATGTTTAGCTTATCCACATACACACATTGAAACAATAACAAACCATTATTGAAGACCTGGACGAAACTTTGTTTTAAAAGTGCGCTAAAATTTATACCAACTAAATTCTGGTTTGTTTTTACTAGCTCAGACTGCATACGCTCATACAAACAAGACTTCGGATGGTGTTCGTTTATTTTTCACAGTTATCCGATATTATCTGCCTTCTTACCTTGGCTCACCGTTGTCGCCGAAACATCTCTAGCCGGGCATTTTATGGAAGGGACAATAATTATGCGTCTTCTGCTCAACTCTGAAGGTTCTCCCCATCTCTTAATACTCTCGCGGTATGTCTTCGATGGGAGAAGATTGCGAGTTTTGGGCACTTTGAATTCCTTCTCTTCACACTCCTCGGATTCTGCGAGTTCTATATTCATTGAATCGGGTATAAAAAATTATATAAAAAGATATATAAAGAATTCACACCACACTTCAAAAAGTCACTCATCTAGCGTCCGCCATATTGGAATTGTGTTGCTTGTGCATGTGATTGAGGCTGTTGTCATTAGGTTGCCATTGAAGGAGCTAGCGCTACGATTTATCCCCTCCCTCCCCACACACATCAATTTTGGTAGGAATGAAGCCTTAAAGTCCTTAACACTAGGATCTGCATCTGCAGCCGCTACAGCGCAGAGACTCCGCTGTTACTGATTACCTGGAATTCGTAGACGAAGAAATAAAAGAAAGTGAAATCTCATTATAATTGTACTAAGATTTACTAGGTTTTACTTGCGCAACAGGTATTTTCCCAACAATCACGAGCACAGTAAAATTCCAAACCTACACTATCGTAATGCTTCTAAATTTAATTTCTATTACACAATTACACGCGTTTCTCTTCCTCATTAAGCTTAATAGATGCGTGAAGTTATATCATTGTAACATTAATTTCGGACTTTGCCGGTTTACAAATGTGCAATCTGCTTTGTTCACTAACTAAAACTTATCGGTGTTACATGCGATATATTTCGTACACCATTATTCATTTAATTTATTCTCTAGTTAATATTTAGTATCATGCAACATTTCAGTTTAAATCACGCGCATCAGTGCTTCTTTCCCGACACAAACTATAATAATTATAAAAGGCTATTAGTTATTTCAGCCGGTAGAGCGGACATAAATTGCGCGTGATTGAGAAGGAAATTGGGCATTGTCACGGCATTTTTCTAAGTTTTCGTCAAAACGGCACAAAAGTTTGTCAAAGTAACTTTAATCAAACACGAATTCGCTCTAAGAGTACAAAGAAAACAAAATAAACAGACTTTTTGAAGGACGAGCAAAACATAACCAATAAGTTTAGTCGGATCTTCCCCAATTAATACACATGCTTTTTTTGTGACATTAATGGCCGATTTTGACGGTGCGAATTTGTCGTAAAAGTTGAGTAAATGGCGAAGAAGTGACAAAAAGTTGAACAAATTCCAGAAGTTTCGGGCTTCGCGCGTCTTTATGATATGGACAGAAGGAGAGGAAAACCTTAAAGATTTCATCAGATACTTAAACTCTATTCACGCGAGTATCAAATTTACCCATGAATACTCAAATTCCTCTCATCAAACGCTCCCTTTCCTAGATGTCCAAGTCCACCTCAGCAACAACCACATCCAAACAGATCTCCACACAAAACCCACAGACAAGCATCAATACCTCCTCAAAACTTCATGCCACCCGAAACCACACTAAACAAACTATTCCATTCAGCCTTTTCCTGCGAATCCGTCGCATATGCTCTACCGACGCTTTCTTTGATAAACAAAGCGAAGAACTCATCAAGCACCTTGTCAAACGTGGTTATAGCCGCTATTCCCTGCATAAGATGCAAATCGCGTACGAGCCATCCCACGTCACGCAACACTACAGCCACAAGAACAGAAAGCCACAACAACAGACAGAACACCCTTCGTCATATCCTTCAATCCTGCTCTTCCCAAAATCTCATCTATAGTGAAAAAACATATCAACATCCTCCAGTCCTCCGCCAACTGCAAACAAGTTTTCCCTCATCCACCAGTTATCGCCTACAAACGTAACGCAAGTCTAGGTGATCTCCTGGCCCATTCCGAGCTACCTCAAAACAAGCCATCCAATCAACAACCCGCTGGAATTCATAAATGAAACCACCCACGATGCCAAACTTGCTCATTTCTCCAAGAAGGTCAAACGAACTACACTTTTTTCAACACTAACGAATCACGCAAAATTACTGACTACATATCTTGCAATTCCAAAAACCTAATCTATTTAATTCAATGTAAGAAGTGCCACTCCCAATACATTGGGGAGACTAAGCGCAAACTTAATGAACGTTTCGGGGAGCATCGCAGATCTATCCTGAATCACCATCAACTATTCAACCCTACTCCTGTCCCGCTACATTTCAACCAACCTGGCCACTCAATCAACGACGTCCAACTAATGCCGCTTGAACTTATACCCAGCAAACGTGGCTCAGTTAGGAAGGCTCGTGAAGCTCATTTAATCAACAAACCTAAAACATTGCACCCTCTTGGTATAAATAGACGTGACGAAACACGCCAATGACATGTCTCACACTTGTAACTTAGTCCTAAACAACCTATCATTGTCACGCATTTTATATTTTAAATCTTCTTTGTAACGATCCTTTTCTGTTTCTCACTTTTCTTTTTCGTTCAGCCCCCGAGGAAGGTTTGTATTGCAAACCGAAATATCGGGCAAAAATTTGTTTTTTGAAAAAAAAATATATATATATTTCAGTTATTCCCTTTTGTTGTTTGTTCTATCAAGCTCGTCACCTCCGCTTGGGATCAGTCTGCCGTTTAAAATATTTCGGAATTTTTAAGGCGTGATTCTCGTTCAACTCACGAGTCAGCTCTGAAATAAAGGGTGACTGCAATTTAGTTTCTAAGTTTGGGACGCTTCCTGGCTTCGTTTTCGAGTATTAATGTTCTTCATTTTCTAATCTTGGATATTTAGTTTTTCGTTTTCGACATTTTCCCGCCCCAAGGCCAGAATAAATAATTCTAGACTGCGAGGACTGCGAGCGGTCGTACTTTTCCCTCAGGTCATGCGCACAAAGTGACAATAAAGTTATGCAAATTAGTAAAATGAACGAGGGGGGATTGGGAAGATGCATCGCGCGCTAAAGAACTTAGGAGAAGAAAGAGGCCGCTAGCAGGCTAAAATTATTCCCAAGGCACTCATCATCAATTCATCTCAGTACGAATAACTTTGAAACCTCAACTATCTTTCCACCATTAATTCATAAAAGACCTGTTTCCGCCTTCATGAAAAGAGATTATGATTCTACAAACTGTAACCAAATAAACCGATAATTTACATGCTTTCCAAAAGCACATTCCTGTTGGTCCTCCTTGAACTATTTTGTTGAAAACTTGTGTTTTTTGATCCATGATCTGGAAGCCATTTGATTGTAGTAAGCCGCCAGTGGGGAGGCGAAGGGCTTATAATGGTGTGGTGTGGGTACGTCTTGGATTTTTGTTTGATTCTTTGTAGTGTTTGTTTTTTGTTCTCTTTTTTAGTTTTGATTTTGCTTAAAATGTTATTTTCATATAAACCAACTTTCTTCCCTTTTCGCAATGTGAGGGGCAAGGCGGTGCTATCATGGCGCATGTGCAGTGATAAGAGTACTCGCCTCCCATGCATAAAGCGGTCCGGGTTCGGTGTTGACGCCAAATGTACATGTGGGTTGAATTTATTATTGGTTTTCATATTTGCTCCGAGGGAATTTCTCCGGTTACTCCGATTTTCCTCTCACCACAAAAACCAATATTTCCAAATTCCAATTCGACCAGGAACGCAAGGACACCTTTAAAAAGCGTTTCTAGCGTCTTTGTTTTGATTAAAAAGGAATAAGAAAGTACAGCTTCCAACTCC
The DNA here is from genome assembly GCF_977016875.1 of Pavona decussata. Classification (NCBI taxonomy): domain Eukaryota; kingdom Metazoa; phylum Cnidaria; class Anthozoa; order Scleractinia; family Agariciidae; genus Pavona; species Pavona decussata. The sequence goes on from NW_028145649.1 coordinate 380,545, forward strand.
AGTTCTAATTTTAAACTGAAACAACGTTAAGTCGACGCCACAGTCAACTGGAAATTTCGAGATGCATTTTTGGACTCAAAGCATAAAAAAGCTGTAAGAAGCCAAACTTTTAACACTTGAAACCAAAATATTCCAGCAGTTTCATTTTCCACTAGTTTGTACACCGAAATCAATCCTGTTTTGACCGATCATTCTCGACTTTTTTTTTGGCGCAGGTCTTTACCGAGAACTTCGAGGTATTTTTTTTTTCTTACTTTGGGTAAGTCTATTTTCGACTGTAAAAATGAAGTCACCGTCATTTGGGAGCCCTTGAAAGGAAAAAATCAAGAAAACAAATTTCAATATTACTTTTATCACAACAAAGTTGCTATGTATGATTATTATTTTATTGCGAATGTTTTGATTACTTTGTCTAGGTATATACGGTACACTAATTGTTGTGTTATTAATAGGACTCCTTACACGATACCAATTAACAAGACTTTCACCCCGGTATGAAAACCCCGTGTACTGCTTCGCCAAAAACTATGCCAATAGAAATACGAGTTTCATGATGAAACGAAACATTTGAACTGATTTAAAGGCGCATTCTTTTGAGACAAATTCATGCTTTTCTTAGTGCGGTTCAGAAACAACAGAATACACAGACTATCGGTTCACAAAAAAACACGTTTGGGCCTATTCCGATTTTATCGACTAAAACCCTTCCTAAAAGAACGCAAGTCCTCCTATTTCAATGAATCTGAAAGCTTTCTCAAAAGAACGCAATTTCTATTCTGGGCAAACCGTATTTAGTTTACTCTGGTATCAGGGGCATAAGGAATGGAATAAAATTCTGTTCATGTTGAAAACAGAATAGGTCCCAGAAGACCATGAATACCGTCCACTACGTGTATTTCTATTCCGGAATAGTTCCGAAAGAATGCGCCCCTTTAAAACTGAGGAAAAACTGAGAAACGAGGCAGCCATGTCTTGTTTCCATGACAACATAAAGAAATTTTTGTTGTTGTTGTTGTTGTTGTTTTTGATTGGATTCACAAAAGTTATGTTCCATCGCAGAAAAATATATGCAAAAAAAAAAAAACAATGTGCATCATCTATTCTAAATAATCATTAAGTAATATAAGTCTTGGTTATTCTATTCTGTAAAAGGAATGGCTTCAAACTATATACACAGTAATACCTTCAAAACACATATGCAGAAACAAGCAATGAATATGTCCTTCACTGAACGAATAATAAGAAAATGGCCAATGTTCCGTGCAATCGGGTTTACATTATTCTCTTGTTCATTTCTTAATCAAAGCAGGCATAGACCACTGGTTTTTGACATCTTCTGGATCCGAGATGATTACACTGTATCTCAGAAGTCATCAGAGTTAAAGGAAACCAAATGGACATTATCACACGTCAGGGTCAGTGTCGCTGAGCAGCTCCTTCTTCGCTTGACGACGCTTCTTCTGTCAAACAAAATAAAATAAAACAAAATTATTTAATCTGTGAGGACATCGTTATGAGTCTTCATGTGGTAAGGAGTGCGTGAGTAACGTGACGTGCATGACGACATTCCGCCTATCGACAAATAGCAAAATCGTTAGTCTATTCCAGACTTTCATGTTTTGAAAAACCGAAAGAAAAGATGGTGCACGATTGAAAATTTATTTGGTGACTTCACCCCTCTAATCTCACAAAATTTTCTGCCATTTCACCATTTCGGCTCAAAAGCCTGAACGCGTTGAACCGCTTAAGTCAATCTAAAACAAATGAAATCAACACAGCAAATTTCATCATAACGTAGCTTTCAGACAGATTTCAAGACCCTCAGACCCCAACTGTCCTTAATTATTTACAAATAAAATTACTTTTGTCTAAACTCAAACGCAAACTAGACTCACCATTCTCCGTCAGTTTGCCTATTTCAAGAGTGACGTCATTACCAATCAGCACAAATGGAGCCCAGTACTTCACGGCACCGAACTTCTGTGACTCCCGAAGTGATTTCATAGCCTGGTGAAGAGCCACACTAGCGCGTTTCCCATCTGCCAGGTGTTGGTAGAAATTTTCCATGAACATCATTGTTGCCTCGTCATCAATCGCCCAGAGTGACATCAGAACAGACCGAGCACCAGCACACAAGAAAGCACGTGCTATGCCGACCACACCCTCAGACTTGACCTCTCCCTGACCACTGTGACAGCAACTAAGCACCACAAGCCTTGCACGCAGACGAACGGCTTGCACGTCTGACATTGTTAAGATGTAATCTTGCCTTTCAGGGATCTGCGATGTCCTGTCAGACTTTGGGGCCAAAACAATTTCTCCGGTTTCTGCACATCCATGCGCGGCAATGTGCACCAAGGCAACCGACTTGAGCCTTTTCAGCACTTCGTCTTTTGTTGCATCACTCCCAATCAGCGGTGTGGTGTTTAAAAGTTTTCCAATCATCTTTGCTTCCTTTCTGGCATATCCTAGCTGCTTCCATAAGGGATCACCGAATTGGTCGGTATACGTAACGCTAACTTCCTTTAAACATGGGTCTCCCACGATCAGAGCCCCAGTCTTAGAATGGAAGTTTTCAGGTGCACCTGCAATCAGTTTCAACGCGGTTAGCGAGGGGACAGTGCGAATCCTGATTGACTCACTCAATGCAGAATAAGGAGCCAAGCAAAATGGACCATCCGGAACAATTATTAAATGGTCACCATGGAGCAAGTCCGCAATGGGGCCAATAATAACATCGTACAGTCCGCGCAAAGGATTGACAGCAGTGGGGGTTGAGGACTCTTCTTTTTCTTCCACATCTTCTCTTTTGGATCGTGAGTCATCAATTAGCTCATCCATTGAGCGATTCTCGCATATGACGCGACCACGAGCACCAATCTTTTTCAAGGTTGTTTCCAGTAAGGGGAAGGCATGTCCAGGTTCAATTTTGGTTTGTTTAAAATGAAGGTCTCTGCTCTTCCCTAATACCCAAAAATTGATCGTGCCATATGCTTCATCAAGTGCTACAAACACTGTTTGTGTTGGTAAATCGTTTAACATATAGGAAATCGTTTCCTTTGGCGCAACTGAAATGGACGGTTGTGAGTCAACCCCATACTTTGTCTTCAAAACATCTATCAAAGCCTGTGCTCGTCCTTTCTCAGCAGCACATAAAGCCTCCTCAGCATCTCCTTTCTTCAAAAGAGTTCTCCACAGACCAGTGTACGGGTGCGAGTTGAGATCACGAAATCCTATTTTCCACGCATCTTCTGACTGAAGAAGAGCTCTTGCGCTATCTAGGATCTCTATGCTTGATCGATAACAATCAATGGCCTCAGAGAAAGAAGCTGATGATTCATAATCAAGACCTAGTCTAGCGTATGCATTTCCCTCCAGAAGTCTGTCCCCTGACTCTTCGCTCGTAGAAAGAGATAGTTTGTGGTGCTTTATGGCTTGTTCAATATTACCCATGCCGTAATAAGCTAAGCCAAGATTAAAATATGCAGATCCCTCTCTTCCCTTGTCCCTAAGTTCTTTAGCAATGATAAGTTGTTGTTCAAAGTACTCCATGGCTTGCTCCAAATCACCCAGCTCGAGGTAAACATTGCCAAGGCTGCAGTAGGCTTGAACTTCCACTAACCTGTCCCCTACTTCTTTAGCAATATTGAGTCCTTTTCTAAAGTTTTTCGTGGCTTGTTCTAAATTTTTCATTGTGTTGTGGTATTCGCCCAGACTGAGACATGTCTTTCCCTCGCTAGTCTTGTTTCTCACTCCATTAGCAATCCTGTAATGTTGTTTACGACAATCTACAGCTTGTTTAAAAGCACCAAGCTTTCCATATATTGTGCTTAGACATTCATAAGTACTTTCTTCTGAATCTCTGTCACCCAGTTCTTTGGCAATACTGAGATGTTGAGTGTAGTACTCTATGGCTTGCTTGAAATTACCCAGATTAATGAAATAAACATCGCCCTGTCGTTCACAAGCACACGCCTCGAAACCCCTCCCCCCTACTTCTTTGGCAATAATAAGATGCAGTTTGTAGTACTCTAAAGCTTGTTCAAAATTGCGAAGACCCTCATAATCAATGCCGAGCTGGCAGCAGGCTGTTCCCTCTGTAGTTCTGTCCCCTAGTTCTTTTGCAATACTGAGACTTTTGGTGTGGTACTCTATGGCTTGTTTGAAATTGCCCAGACTGCGATAAACAATGCCCAGTTGTTCATAAGCACGTCTCTCGCTATCCATGCCCCCTATTTCTTTGGAAATACTAAGATGCAGTTTGTAGAACTCTATAGCTTGTTCAAAATTGCGAAGTCCCTTATAAGCTCTGCCGATGTAGGAACAGGCTCTTCCCTCTAGAGTTCTGTTCCCCAGTTCTTTGGCAATACTGAGACTTTTGGTGTGGTACTCTATTGCTTGTGCAAAATTACCCAGACTGCAATAAACACTGCCCAGTTCTCTACAAGCACATCCCTCGCTATCCCTGTTCTTTACTTCTTTGGCAATACTAAGATGCAGTTTGTAGAACTCTATAGCTTGTTCAAAATTGCGAAGTCCCTCATAAGCTCTGCCGATGTCGGAACAGGCTACTCCCTCTAGAGTTCTGTTCCCCAGTTCTTTTGCAATACTGAGACGTTTGGTGTGGTACTCTATGGCTTGTTTGAAATTACCCAGTATGCAATAAACATCGCCCAGCAGACTACAAGCACATCCCTCGCTACCCCTGTCCTCTACTTCTTCAGCAATACTAAGATGCAGTTTCAAGTACTCCATGGCTTGTTCAAAATTACCTTGACTCTTATAAACAGCGCCCAATTTGCCACAGACTGTCCCTTCTGTGGCTCTCTTCCCCAATTCTTTTGCAATACTGAGACTTTTGGTGTAGTACTCTATGGCTTGTTTGAAATTACTCAGACTGAAATAAACACTGCCCAGTTGTTCACAAGCACATCTCTCGCCATCCCTGTCCCCTACCTCTTTTGCAATACTAAGATGCAGTTTGTAGAACTCTATAGCTTGTTCAAAATTGCGAAGTTTCTCATAAGCCCTGCCGATGTCGCAACATTCTCTTCCCTCTAGAGTTCTGTTCCCCAGTTCTTTGGCAATACTGACAAGTTTAGTGTGATACTCTATGGCTTGTTCAAAATTACCCAGACCGAAATAAACCTTGCCTAAAAGCCAATAGGCTTTTCCCTCCAAAGCCTTGTCACCCCTTTCTTTTGCAATACTAAGCGCTTGCGTGCCATACTCTAACGCATGTTGCAAATCACCTCGATTGTAATAAGCAAAGCCCAGGTTGAAAGAGGCACTTCCCTCTCTCCCTCTGTCCCCCACTTCTTTAGCATTGTTAAGCTCTTGCATTTGGTTCTCTATATCTCCTGACTTTCCATCCACCATTTTTGTTTAAATGACGATTGGAGGTCTTATCGAACGTATTTCTGTAACACTCGATGTACCTACAAGGAAAAATAGTTTACGAAGCTCGCGATTTGATGAAGGGAAATTTCCCATGGTATTTTACCCTCACAGTGTATCAATTTTGATCCATAATAATTTTCACAATACAACTCACCAGGTCAGTTTCAACACTAACTAACACGGTCTCAGTTTATTCACAATACACATCTTTTTATTTCTTTATAATTAATTGTCTGTTATAACCAAAGTTGTACTGAATCTCAGCACTGCGTTTAATTGTTTTCATTTCATATTTACAGTTTTGGTGTAAACAGCTCAGGGACACCTAACCAACCTCGTTCTCATTGTGTCTTCTTCTGAGAACGAGGACTGACACCTGCGGAGAGCATTCAAGCAAATGATACTGTAAAAGCAGTCCTCTGTGTTCTTAATATGTAAGGCAAATTTGAGAAAGCTAATACATTTTCTCTGTAAAGAGATTTAGCTCCAAGTTGTATCGAGGAAACGTTTAGGAAAAGAAACGTATTCCTCGAATTTCTGGGCTGTTGTTGTCCTTTCGAAAATACAAGCTGAACTTATTCAACACTTAAAAAAACGTAAGGTTTAGCTTTTCACGATGTTTATGAAGTTTGAGATAACATTTCCCCAATGGAAACGCTTGTTTTTCATCACAATTTTATACCGAATTTCTGAAGTGGAAATGCCGCCCTGCTAAAAGATGTTCCACCAAAACGAACCGTCCGGTTTCCACGACAGCTGAGTAACAGGTTTTTCGTGACAATAAGCCTAAATTGGTCAATAGTAATTTAGCTGTTTGGTCTTATTCGTAATAAAAGAGAATACATTTGACACGAATATATATGAACGAAAACTAATTTTCATAATAAAAACTATGCACAAAGCGTCGAGTCCATAGTGAGTCTTAGAGCGTAATAACACATTTAATCAATCACAACTCGAAACAAATACATGTGACAGGCGCCAAGCGCGGGAAAACGTGTCCAAGAAAGTCACGATTGCTTCTGGTGATAATTCTTTTTAGTCGAGAAAAGCGCGCGTTTTCTAACTTGCGATCGGATCTAATTTTAACAGCGCTGTTATTTACTCTTATCTAGTAGCGTTTCCCACGTGAATAATTTATCAGACAAAACGAAAATGGAGCCGACTTTTCGCACGTTACTAGTTTTGCTAACCAGTCACAGAATGAAGTAACGCAAAATCAAGCAAACCTGAACTTACTTCAGTCGACACTAAAATAGAGTGGTTTTTAGCGATTTTCTTATCGATGTAATAGTTTAGCAAAGCGTGCGCACTTCTTCAACCAGTGAGGAGCATGCGCAAAACCAAACCCAGTAGTCGGGGCATGCTTCACGAGTTTTCCCGCGGCTTACTGGTTTAGGAAGTAACATGTATTCGACTTCTAATTGGTTCGTTCCTCTGTTTACTTCTATTGTGATTGGCCAGAGTAATTACTTTGGTTTTGGATTTACTTCACTCAGTTAAAAAACGTTATAGAAACAACTCTATTAAAAGAAAGCCTGTTATCATAGCTCTTTTTGAATGATATTTAAAAAAGGCTGGCCATAAAATTGTTATAATTATGTGACCGCATTTATTTCTTTACGAAAACGTGAAAATTTTCGAATAGGAAAAATTTGGAAAAAAGGTTGAAATTTTGGATCGAAAGTCTTGATGAGAATCGCTTTAACATAATAAAAGTTCTGACAGCCAAACAAAACGTAACCCAGCATAGATGGTTCTCATACAAAGGAATTCGAAGACAAGATGACAAGACCTAATAACATAGAACAAAAAGCTATTGTGTAACTGCAATTATCGAGCCAAAATTTGGATTTCGTGGTACAAGTCGAAAATCCAATTCTTTCATTTTCTGTAATGAGGTTATTAGTGAAAATAGCAACCTGACTTGCTTCGTTTCCTTCTTTTTATAACTTTGAACATTCTACCTGTTATGCTCTATTTTGAGACGGTTCCGCCATAATGCATGATGTTTCTGCTAATTCTACCCCTAGGAACATTCGTCAGCTTTTTATTCATTCATCTGATGTTTATACACATAATACGCGTTCTTCTTCCAAAAAGAAATTTTATATTCAGGAATCTAGATTGTGTGTGAAACTTAAATCTTTCTCTGCGTTTGGTGCGAGATTGTGGAACTGTCTACACCCCGACTGGCGTAAGCTAAAGAAAAGAGCTTTTTTTTAAAAAAAAAAAAACTTCATAAATTACTTTTAACCGTACTTAGGATTGAGGACTATTATGTTGACGCCCATTCTTTAATATTAAAATTTAATGCAAATAATTACTGTACCCTATTGCTATGTGTTTCGCCACGTGTTTCGTTTAAAATTTCATGCCTTAGTCTTATATTGTAGTGATATTGTAGCAATATTGCAGTCTTTTAGCATTAATACTTAATTTTTGTTTATTACTAATTATTATACGTTACAGCTATGTGTTTCGTTTACAACTGCATGTCATAGTCTTACATTGTAGAGCCGATATTGTACAATATTGTAGTCTTCATTTTTGTCTCTCACTAATATCCGCCAAGATTAGCTAATGCTATACGCGGGTTGTGTAAATTATCTTTGTATATTTGTTAGAAATAATAATAAACGCAAACTCAAACTTAAACTCAGAACCGCCTTAGATTGCAAAAAAAAAAAAAAAAACACGAAATCGGTTTTCAGGTTGGGGAGGTCGAAATATTTACTCAAAGTTTTTACCTCGAGAGGTTTGATACCGAAATTATTGATTTTACTTGTTTACTTTAATGAGAAAGAAAGCATAAAAAAACACAGGTATATCTTGTAAATGAAGAAACTGGAAAAAATAATTGGTATGTCTGACAGCTCTAAACGGCAGACAACTACAGACCTACAGCAGACAACCATACAGCGAAGAACTATCAGCTTAAGTAATATTGCCACCGCGCAAAAAGAAAGCTCCCATAAAACGTGAATGCGGCCACAAATAACGTTAATTGTTTGAACATTGAAATTTCGACATAGAATGAATTTAAACGTACTCACTGATCTTGATTAATTTATATCAATGTTAAATAGATTATTAAACTAAATGTAAAATAAACAATCAAGTGGAACGATTTTCAAGTTTTGTCATGCAACCAAAACCAAAGTAACTATCAGCTAGCCAATCAGAACAACTGAAAACAGCGCAATGAACCAATCAGAATTCAAAGTTCACTCATGATTCCGAAGCCAATTTGAAGCGCGGAAAAATGCGTGGAAGCAAGTGACGATTGAGTTAAGTTTTGCTTCTCATTGGTTGAGAAAATGGCGCAAGTTTGGCTTTTACCAATCACAGAGAAATAAAATGTAAACCATTTGAGCAAAGGTGAAAATTCTGTCGACACTCATTTGAAAACCGCTCTTGATAGAGCGATTAATTAATTGTTTAATTAGATATAAGTCGTGTAAAATCATATCGTCTGCTACTTACATAAAAGTTGGTAAAATCTGCTGGGATATCAAACCATCTATAAGAAAGAGAAAAAAAATTAAAGTAAGGCCTAGGAATTAAGGTATAGAAAATATCAATTAAAGTACACCGTTTAGATCTAACCTAAAAAGTTACTCCGCCAAGGATGGAAAATGTCGTTAAGGTCGAATAAGGAATTTTAGTAGTTAGAGCCGGTTCCATTGCAAAGAAAATAGGAAACATGGAAACCTTCTTTCAATTGGTGGATTTATATGGGCCAAACGTTTTTTAAGAGGCCAGTGATCGTAATGTTTGAAGCAAGTGATAAGCACACAAACGAATTTTATACAATCATTGCAGCAGATTTATCCGCACCGTACCAGTGATGACTCAACTTGCCTACCACAGTGACAAGATTACAATATGGCTTGAAAAAGGTGTTGCTAGCATACATTCTGCTGCAAATACCGTTTACCGAGAGATTACAAACACAAGTTACACTGAACGATTTCTGTTTAGAAGTATCAGGCGCAGGCATTGATCATTACTCACCTTTGCAGTAATCCCTCCAGAGTAATTCTTCGTAAGATTTCCAGGCGATTGATTGAAGAGCTTCGGGGTGTTCTCTTTATGAGTCTGTAAATAGTTTAGTGCAAAGTTAGTCACCTCATAAATCCATGGTTCATAGTTTTACTAATACACACAATGTAAGCGCTAAGGTTTTTATAAGATTTACAGACTTCCTAGTGAAACAGATTAACATGACAGCATATTATTAATACCTTAAGTGCAACGTGAAGGGACTCGTCACCGGAGCCCAAAAAGTGTCCTTTATATTGATTTACGAATATCTTTCAAAACTTATTCAAATTCTATATATTGTGTCAGGAAAAACTGGTTTTACGAGACCATAACTCGGCTAGCAAACAAAGAACTGTGTTCGTGGTAATAAAAGCCTCTCGTTGAGTTTGTTGGGATATGATGTAATTTTGTTTGAAAAATGTGCGAGTTGCTCGTTTAATACACAGGGTGAAACAGCAATGTTTAACAAACTGCCACAATACAGGAAAATAGTTTGTATCTATTATCTATTTCAAAGGGACAACTAATTCAGTTGTTAGTTTTATACATATGGCACAGGGCGTGGTAGGACTAGATCGAAAGTTAAACGGTGTACTCTCTGGCTACGCCCTACACAACAACTGTGATTATTCTCTTAAATTTGGGACGATTAAATCTTGAAGAAAGCGTTAGATTCTAGATTATTACTTACCTCTTTGTTAAAAGATCGTGTTGATCGAAACCTGTCACGGGACCGTAAAAAATTTAAAGCAATATAGGATGATTGGCGTTCAGTGCTTTGTAAAGCGTGTTTTAATATATCATACCCGCGGAAGTCATTGTTATTTTGATTAGATGATTATCATCCGATCACAATTGCATTTTCAAGAGGACAATTTGCGTGACCAAAAGATCATTGCATGTAAATTTTGCTGTTTATTTGTCTTCAAATAAATAAATGAATAAATAAGTAAATAAATAAATAAATAAATAAAAACAGCGTAAAAATGTATGCCCTCTTTTATAGTAATGATTTAAGCGCTTCTAGCTCTGAAATAAAGGGAGACTGAAGTTTCTTTTCTAAATTTATCATACCAGCGGAACTCATTATTATTTTTGTTCGACGATTATCATCCGATCGTCAAAATTGCATTTTCGAGAGTAAAATTTCTGTGACCAAAGGATCATTACACGTGAATTTTGCTGTCTAATTGATAGCTACTTTAAAATAATAAATAAAAAATAATGAAAACAACAACAGTGGAAAGGGTGTAAATTAATTTTCTCGTCAATTTTAAAAGATAAATAAAAACAGCAAATTCCCCCTTTATAGTAATGATTTATCCGCTTTTAGCTCTGACATAAAGGGCGACTGAAGTTTATTTTCTATTTTTGTGGTCCTTCGTTTTCGTGTTAATTTTTTCAAGGTTTTTTGTTTTGCAGTTTTGGGTATTAAGGCCGGCGAAACAAATTATTCAGAAAGCAATCATCATTAAGTCATCTCTTCCTATCTCCGTGCCACGATTGGTTTCTATAGTGCAACATTTTCAGCAATTTATTCACAAAAGACTTCTTTAGGCTTGAATAAAAAAAATATGATTCGACAACTGACGTACTTTCGAGAATAACCTTCAAGCTACCCAATAAAAAATCTTACAATGTGCTTTCCAAAAACACATCGTTAAAGCCGACGTGTACACTCAATTCTTTGCGACTCCTGATCTAGAACGGGGTATCCGTATTTGAGGCTCTTTCTAGCTTAAAGAGGTGTTATATCCTGATAAACATTCGGACGGTTCAAAATGTCAGCTGCGATTTTCACTAATTCATAGAGAATTCATAGACAAGGAAGCAAAATTAACTGTAGTGTTTCTGGTGTATCAGTGAGACAGTTTCATTCACTTCCCATAATTAGTATTAACTTTTTGTGCAATACAAAAAATCCAAGGTGAAGCGCACCTAACCTTTTTGGTGAATAAACTGGTATCTTAATTTGACTTTGACTTGCATGCTCACATCTTAAATTGCTGTAAAGGAGACGTGCATGATACAAACACCCAGAACGCAGAAGAGGGAGACTAGAAATGCTGATTGCTGTGGCAAAACTTGGATTGGAGTGAAGGTAGAGACTATCCCATAAAAGTAATGGTGTCTTTAAGGGAACCTATGTTAGAGTGTAACATAGGGTGGACCACAGGAATGGTGCTCTTCTGGGAGGATATTAGGTCAGAGGGTACGATGATACAATCTTGGAGAGATCAGACCTTTTCGAACAAAGGCCATAGCACTTACTGTGGGGCAAAGTGCAGGCGAGGGTGCACTTCCCTGTCACGATTGTGTTGGCCCACGGATAGTCTATTAGTCTATCAAAAGGGTGAGAACAGAATCACCCCAGGCCAAGAATAGGGATGTAGGGCTAACAAACGATTGCACCCCAACTGATGGAGGAGCAATTACTGAGTTTGTTTTGCATCTTTTTCTTCCTCTTTTTTTTTGTCTGTTTGATGGTCACTGGACTTATTTTCGTTTTCTTCCTTTTTTGTGTGTAATTTTGTTTACTTGTCTTTACCCGCAACACGAGAGACAGAAATTATTTAGTGACGGATGCTTTCCAAAAATCTGAAGGTCAGCTGTTCCAAAGAACTGCACCACTATAGCTTAAGCTATTCAGTTCAGAAAGTGGGTGCGAGGCAATGGAACTGCAGTTTTGTTACATGTGTCACAACCGGACAAACAGCTCGCTTTAAACGTACTCAGGTGTAAGAACATGTAAAGATTTAAAGACCATTATAGCTTTTCGCATTTCTCGTTAAGTACTTAATTTTCTACACCCAACAAGACCCCTTAACAACAACAACAAGATTTATTATGTAAAGTAAACATAAAAGCAAACGTCGCAGGTTTTCCCTATCGAGGACCTTCCCTAATTTTAAAATGTACACAATCCAACTATGATAAAAATGTCATAATCTAAAAATTTTCTCAGTTTACTTCTAAAAATGATAAAATCGTTCACTTCCGCTATTTCATTAGGGAGCGCGCGCATTCCCGTGACGAACAACCTTAGCTCTTGGCTGTCTAAACTTAAGTGAATGGCTTGAGCCCGTTTTTTTATAAAAGAAAATTCAAAGAAGCTTACCCAGCGCAGTTAAGACCGTTAAGTCCGTCAACAGTCTTAAATATAACCTTTATTTACCCTCGGCGAGTGCTAGGGGGCCGAGCAGTAAGTGACAAACCAATAATTTAAATTAAAAATAACATGGTTAAAAATCCCAACTGGCAGGAGGCAGACCAGCTGACTTTTTACAAGCGCGGCCGAGGAGATGCATGAACTCGGGACTGCCAAGGAACAACTCCAGCTAGTAGTCAGAGCGGGACTTGAACCCGGGACCTCCGGATTTCAAGTCCGGCGCTGTAACCACTCGACGACGTTGCCTCCTCCTGTCTTGTGGCATTCTAACAGAGATAATTAATTTCTTGATAAATTATAGCAGAGGTAAGTTTCTTATTAAATTTCTTGCCTTAAGACTTAAACGCCCTTTAAAGTTCGCACTTGACTGTGCGTTCCTTGCACGACCCACCCACGCGATTTAGCCTCACCCTTCTAACTACCAGTTTATTTCTGTTTTTAAATGATTGTAGTGCTATTTTCTCAACGTCAATATCGTATCTACTTCATTCTTATGAGAATCAGTCGTGGCTTTTCCGTCCATGACAGGTGCAGATATATAACATAAAACGTTCTAAAACACAGCAGGGTACCCAGCGGGATCATTCTAATACAGCAAACTATGGCAAAATATGGAATCATTTAATTGGTTGCATGATATTATAAAGGAAAATACAGGGAGATGTAAAGAATCGACCATAAGAGGACACAGAAAAAAAAATCTGAGCCTCAGACTTTTTTCTGTGTCCTCTTATGGTCGATTCTTTACATCTCCCTGTATTTTCCTTTATTTAATTGGTTGTTTTCTTTTTACTAAACTGTGATTATTCACGGAAAATTGGAAAATTAAACGAGACTTACCTGTAAGTTGAAGTTTGATTGAAATTCTATCCGTCACCAAGCACTGAGGGATTACGTGAGATAGCATTGCGCCTGCGCGAACTCAGTTTTTAAAGCACTTGCCATGTGTGCAGGGGAAAGAAAACCCTGACCAGCAAAATGGGAGGGCCTTAAAAGGGAGGGCACGTAATCCCTCAGTGCTTGGTGACGGATAGAATTTCAATCAAACTTCAACTTACAGGTAAGTCTCGTTTAATTTTCCAATTCTATTCCGTCACCGCACTGAGGGCTCACGTGAGACTTCAAAGCCCACTGCACACATGAACAGAGTAATGACCAACCAAGCAAGTCATATTGGTCAAAACAGTTTATTAACTTTACTCTTGTAACAAAACGTTAGAAAAGCTATCTGTGTTGATAACAGGCTTGCTATAAAACTTTGCAAAAGTGTCAGATGAGCTCCATCCTGCGACTGATAAGATGTGCTCTAATGGTACAGATTTCAACAAAGCCTTAGATGTTGCGGCAGCCCTAGTACTGTGGGGCTTGAAAAGGTTTACATCAATTCCTGACTTTTGCATTACAGCTTTGACCCATCTACTGATGGTGTCCCGGGAAACTGGTTTAAATGGCTTGTAATGACTAATAAACAATTGTTGTGCACGTCCACGTAAAGAAGAGGTACGATTAAGATATGCCTTCAAGGTAGTGACAACACAAATGTTAGGGTTGTCCGGGTAAGCTACAAACTTAACAACAGTGGGTTTCGACCCTGGCTTAGACTGTTTAATAGGCCTGGAGATAATAAAAGTCACAGAAGTTTCTGAAACAACCATGTCCTCCAAAGACAAGTAGTGAATTGTCTGCCCCCGTTGAGCTGATACTAATGACATTAAAGTGACTAATTTTAAAGTCAGATCCTTTAGTGAGCAGTCTGTAATAGAGATTGTCTTAAGATAGTTCAGAACCTTGCTCACATCCCATGTCTCAGTATATCTTGGGTTGGAGGGTCTTGCTTCGTAAACTCCTTTTAAGAACCTCTTAACACTCTCTTGTGCTCCAAAAGTCATCCCGTCCACAGGCTTTAAGACACTGGATAGAGCAGACCTTGCAGTGTTAATACCACTGTAACCGATGCCTGACTCAAATAGCTCCACTAAAAAATCTAGTGCCTGTGGGACAGTGGCAGAAACTGGATCAATCTGTTTTTTATGACAATATATAGTCCATCTTTTGATGTAACATGAATACTGCTTTGTAGTTCCTTTCCTCCAGGACTGTAAGATGATGGAGGTTGCCTTTTGAGAAATTCCTTGTGTCTCATAGGACTGCCGGACAATCTGCATGCAATCAGAACCATTTTCCTGAATAGGGGGTGGACTTCTTGTGGCATCCCCGGCATTTGTAAGGCAGTTCGTTGTTGTGGTAACACTCTTGGAACAGCCACTAACATGCGAAGAAGTTTGGGATACCAACTCTGGGTTGGCCACATTGGAACTATCATCAATCCCTCTGCACAATCGGTTTGTATTTTCTGTAGGCATCTTGCAATTAAACTGAAAGGAGGGAAAGCATAAAACAAGTGTTTATCCCATGTTACAGAAAATGCATCAATAAAGGCTGCCCCTGGGTCAGGTTTCCAAGATACATAGCATGGAACCTGATGATTTAGTCTGGATGCAAAGAGATCTATGGAGGGCTCCCCCCAGATATCTGTGATCTGTTGGAAAATATCAGATCTTATCATCCATTCCTTGTTGTCTGAGAAAATGCGTGATTCCCGATCTGCCTCAACATTTTTTCTCCCTGGGATATGAGCAGATGTTAACCATATTTGTTTTTCTATGCACCACTGCCAAATATCTTTAGCAATAGTGTGACATTCCCTAGAATTTACACCTCCCATAGCATTAATATAGTTCACAGTTGTTGAGTTATCAAAGTAAATCTTAACATGAATGCCTTGCTCATTTTTGCAAAATGCCTTAAGTCCAAAATTTGCAGCCAACAGCTCCAGACAATTAATGTGATATTTTGCTTCTTCCTCTGACCATCTACCACCTATTTTCTCTGTCTCTTTGACAGCTCCCCATCCTTTAGTTGATGCATCGGTGTAAATTATTACATCAACCTTTGAATTAGGCAATAATATGGGGTAGTTATTGGTCTGTATGTTATCATACCACCACTTTATCTCTGAAAAGCTTTCTTGGGATAATCTCATTTGAGCATTATAATTGCCATAGTTTTGTCTTAAGGCTGTAGTTTTATCCCTCTCAAGTTGTCTATAATACAGTGGTCCATATAAGATCCCAGGAAAACTTGACACTAAAAGCCCTATAAAGCTAGCTAGTTCCTGGATTGGGAGCTCAACAAGCTCCAGCATTTTCTTGCATCTTTCCCTTATGCGCTGGATTTTTTCCTGTGTTAAGGAGACAGTCATATTAACTGAATCCAAGACAAATCCCAGAAATGTAAGGACTTGAACTGGCTGTAAGACCGACTTATCAGGATGTAGGATAAAACCCAATGTTGAAAATAAGTCACAGGTATCATTAATATTGGCTTGGCAGTCCTCCACACTCTCCCCTTGTAAGTAAGAGTCATCAATATAGCCTACATTTAGGTGACCCTTCTGGCGCAGCGTAGCATACACTGGCTTAAGGATTTTTGTGAAGAGTCGGGGTGCACAAGCCAGACCATTTGGTAGACATGTAAACTGAAACAATCTACCTTTCCAGCAAAACCTCAGATATTATTGATCATCTTTGTGAATTGGCACTGAGTAGTATGCGTCACGCAGGTCTACTGAGGCCATATAACAGTTTGGAGTCATAAGCCTTATTGCCGATTGTAAGGTATCTATCTTAAAATGTTGATACTCCACATGTTCATTCAAATTCTTCAAATTTAGAATTAATCTAAACCCTCCATCTTTCTTAGGGCGTATGAATATAGTAGAAATATATTCACCAGGGCAATGTGTGGTTTCTGAAATCACACCTTTGGTCAGCAGTTTATCAATTTCATTGTCAATGACCTCCTGCTCTGGTTTTGTAAAATTTATTTCTTTTGGTGGCATAAACTGCATTGGCTCTCCATTTTCAAACTCAATTTTATAATTTTTCACACTATTAAGTATGAAAGGATCTGAGGTTATGCATTGCCACTGAGAGGTAAATTGTTTCAGTCTTCCACCTGTAATTTTAATAGATTGCTCTGACACATTTCTTACCTCAACGTTGTTAGCAATCTGATTCATTTTGACTTCCCCTCCTTCTTCCTCTTGAAGTTCGGAGGATGTTTGTGGTCGTTTTTCCACGAGCCTAAAAAAGGCTTCCTGTAATGTTGGTTTCCTGAGCGTCCGCGGCTATGTGCGTAAGAGTTGTGCCTGTGATAATCAGGCTTGTTCGTTGATCGACCACTGTGTGTGGAGACTTTCTTTCCCACTCGATTGACCTCGGTCAATTCTTTCACTTGTTTCGGGAGATCATTGCCAAACAATTGGTCAGTGATCGGAACCGACGAGGAGCAGAGATGTTTGTATTCCTCGTGTAAATCCGGTTTAATAAATTCCCTTCGTCTTTGATTGAGTTCACTGTTTGCATTAGCGAACAATGTAAGTGCATCTGTTGACTTTTGAAGAAGGTCGTTTCCCGCTGGGAGTGACGACAAGTGCTCAAGGAGTTTGTCGATCATATTTGTCAACGCGCACATTCCTTTGAAGATGGATGTCTGCACCTTTTGCAGTCTAACATCTTGGGACCGGACTGTTGGAGTAAGGTGGTCCCATACTGGTTGATTGACTCGTACTTTTGTCAAGAATTCACAGTTCTCTGGTCTGTGATACTTGTTCAACTTTTCCTGAAGTTTCTCTTCAGGCAGCCCTTCTTTGAGCATGGCATTCACTACATTCGCCAGCTCTGTGTTTACACTTGGGCCCGTCTCCTCTTTCTTCAGCTCTTGTTTCAAGCTGTTAAGTACCTCAAATTTTCCTTCATTAGAAGGCATTTTTTGAGCCCCGGCTGAGTCAGCCAGCTTTGTCACAGCTTCTTCTAAGCTCGTAGTTTTGTCATCTCGCTTCTTCTTCGTGGGGGGCTCTTCGCTGACCTCGTGGTCATTCTCGGCAGATTTTGCCTCCTGTTCTTCCTCCGTGTCAACATATTGTATTTCAAAGTCTGACTGAAACTGTTTGAACGACTCAGCAATAGTCTTGGATAAATCTTGAGACATCTGGGTGAAACCCTGTCTCAGCGTAGCGGCAAGCTCTTGTAAACCATGTGAGTCAGTTTTGGCGCCATCGGCGCCATCACCTCTTTCGATGATTCTAACATTTGCTTCGATGTGTTCGCTTCTAGAGCCACTACTTTTCCTTTTTAAGTTGTCTTTCTCGCCCTTAAGCTCAGATTTATCCGAGGTCTCGGGCATTTTTAGCGAATTATCGCTTAAAACTAAAATTCTCAGCGTGTTGAAAAAATAAACGTCGGTTCGCTCCAAAGGCGGCAACACACTGAGTTCGCGCAGGCGCAATGCTATCTCACGTGAGCCCTCAGTGCGGTGACGGAATAGAATTAGACCTAATTGTTAAAATTTTAACATAAACTGACGCAAGAGTACAAAATAAGCCAAATTTCGTTAGATATTACAAATCATCTTCCTCGCTTTTGCAAAATCTCGATATCGATAAAAGACATGTACTTAAAATTTGTAAATTCCTTATTTTAAATACGAGATGAAAAATGTAAACTTTTTAGGGGGATTTTTAAATGCTACGTATTTTTTTTACTGATGTTGTCAAATTGCCGGTGGAAATTTCCACCGACATTTTGCATTTGGCATTCAAATGTAGGTGGAAATTTCCACTTCACTGGAGATGTCAATAGTAATAAAAACGCTGCAAGCCCATAAGCAATGAGCAGCAATACTTTCGGTACTTACGATAAAGAAAACTCAGCTTCAAATCTCTCTTTTAACTGTACACTAACTGAAGCGAATAGGGCGACCTCACTCTCTGTTTAGTTTTCAGCTGCTGGCTAGGAAACGTTACAATAGTATCACTTTTACATGTATTTTAATTTATTTTTCTGGGAAATTCCAAAAAATCTGGGTCGGTCGGATGACAATAATTAAAACACGCTTTCCTTGCCGCCATATATGTGATATCGGCATCGAGATTTGCCGAAGCTCAAGTTTATGAGCTACAAAACTGTTTGATTGTGTCCTTCACTGCTTGTTGTACATCTGGGATTTTCCAACTGTAAAGAAGCGGGTTTAGGGATGAGCTTGAATGCATCAGAGTTATGGCAAAAAACCAAGTGATTTGAGAGGTTTTGTTTGACAATCCAAACACGAATTTTTTGAAAAACGCAATGCCAAAAGGAAGATAGCAGACAGCTAATGACAACTGTATCCACGCTATGCTAGCAACCGTCTTCTTGTATCGTGTTATGTTCAGTGGACTTTCTCCGGCTCCATTTGGTTGTCCTTGGTCCACGAGGCTGTGTACTTGAGCTTGATGTTGCCGTAATTTAATGTAGATCTTGATGTAGCAAAAAACTGATATGATAGCTGAAAGTGTGCAAACGCCAACGGCAAAAGCCAAGCTGTATAACTTATCGCTGAAGAAAACGTACAAGAACCCAATGACAACACTAAGCAATACACAACAAACTATAGCTGCCCCAATTCGCCTTAGTGTTACAACATGTCTGTATCTTAGCCCCAATAAAAGAGCGAGAAGCCTGTCCATACTTATGGCCGTCGATATTAAAGCTGATGACATGCCAAAAGTGAAACCGAAACCACCAGTTATGTCGGGAACATATTGAAACGTTTTCATATTTACCGCTGTTATGTAAGGCAAGTAAAATATGGCTCTTAGTGGCAAGGAAACAAGTCCAACGAAAAGATCAATGACTGCCAGGCATCGAAACAACAGTTTTGTTGGCTGGTAAAGAGAAGTCATTTTGTGAAGAGCGACTAGGATTAGACCATTGCCAAGAGATGCAACGACGGACAGAAATATGTTCAAAGCAACAAAAACCGTGGCCATGTCCACTGATAATGTGCCGTTTTGGTAAATCTGCAAAGTATTTTCATCTGCTGTAAAATTTTCCATTCTTGGGACTTTCGTGGAAATTGAGCTCCCGCTTATAATTGTGTAGATGGGAATATTGTTGGCAGCCTCGTTAGTTGTCATTTATGACTATTTTTACAAACTCGACCACCTGCGTTTCTGGCTAATTTCTGGGCATTCTTCAAGACAAAACCATAATTTACATGTCAGTGTCATGGAAAGTTAAACTTCTAGAACTTCCTTGATAGAACAGCCGTCTAGAACCGGAAGTCATTCAGCCGTCCGCACCTAAAGAACATTCTGGAATGTTTTTCTTTTTTTTAGGTAATAACCCTGGTTTAGAAACCGTACAATACTACTAAATTTAGCTCTTTAGAGGAATTTCTAGAATTTTGAAATGTACGTATATAAAAGGGCGAGAGCTCGTCCATACAGAAAGGTGTAAATCTGAAAAAGCTTCGTGTAGTAATTTGTGGAATCAACGTTGTGGAAATAATTAAACCGCTCGTTGCTTTTACTGGGGGTCCCAATTTAACAAGAACTTCGCTAACCTGCGAAAATGCGGAATAATGCACTTATTCGTCGGAGCTTTGTCCATTCGTCCACCCAAACGATCCCACAGTCCATTACTCATACCAGGCTTCTAACAGTTGCGGGAGTGAAGAATTATTGTATGTCAACTCTTGATGGTCGTCTATTGTGTTCCAGACGGCATGAGCGATCCCACGCATGTTGTAGTATTTGTCGTCAGTTTTAACAGCTCTGTAAGTTATAAGGTAATTGTTAATTATAATCGAGTTCATATAATTCACCTTTCAAAAATGTTTCTGGAGAATTCACAGAGATTTTATTCATTGTGCGGAGACGGGTGGAGCGTATAGGCCTGTCTCTAAAACACAGTTGTTGGGTAGATGTTATCGCTGATTACCTCACCGATTGTCATTTATCACTATATTTACAAATTTAACCTTTAAGGAACAGTTCGGGGACCGGTTTGCCGGACAGCTCTTTCAATTTTTCTTGGAATTCTGTTAATCCTTTACCGGCCCAGACCGTGATTTTTTTCGTCCCCCCCCCCCCCCCCCCCCCACCACATTCCACAATGTCATTTGGATGATATATAGTATATTCAAAGATGATTTGTTTGAGGTCCACAAGAGAAAATGATGACGTCATATGTGCCATTTACGTCATCATTGCCAAACGGCGGCCATCTTGGATTTCTGGATTTGACCAAAATTCTGAAAACCGCCAACCCTGACCGAAACCATTAGATCACTAAACCAAGCTAAGAACGTGTTACTTCAAAAAAGGTAATTTTAACTAATTGAATCAGGAATATTCCATTTTCGGAAAAACGTGTCTTTCACACATTGGAACCGCAGAAACATGCTGACCTCGCTGCCTATAATTCGGTAGCAAAACCTAGGAGTTGCAATGTAAACTCAAGGGTAAAACATGACAACTTCTTACAAAAGAATGTTCTAATCTAGAGTCCCTTTTATTTACTTTTTTTGAAGGTCTTCCATTTCAAACAATTTGCAGTTCTGTACTATTATGCAAACTACCACATGCAGTTATTCAAACACACAACTATTACTGCAAAAATTCTTCCAACGGACCAACTTTTATTTCGATAAAACTAAAAAATATCAGTATTAGTACATAAATGATAATCAGTGAAAAACACCAAGGTTCTTGGTTATAAAATAGGGCTCGAAGTTAGTTCGAAATTGTTTCAGGAGATCATTTGAGACCGCTGAGAAAACACATTAGGTAACGTTTCATCCAAATTGTCTTGACGCAAAACTGCGAAATAAATTGCACGACAAATATTGCGCATTTCAGCGTACCCTGCGAGCCACAACCCCAAAATCTCGAATTTTTCTGCTGCCAAACATTACCATGTTCGGTGCGGAATCGAATTCTTCCTCTTGCAGCTATTTCGGTATATGTCATGCTCCTAGCAGGGTCCTTTGCACTTGACCGTTTTATGGTACAACTTCTGTCGCAATCATGTTGTGAGATACATTTTATGAAACGTTGCTCGGAGCAAGACCTTCTTTTCAGACTGAAGAACGGTGTGTTTTCGTCTTATTCAAAAGCTAAGTAATTTTTGTCTAAAGGTTTTTTTGAAAATGTTACAGATGTAGGGGACGTCATAAGCCATACATAACCAACCCAAGGAACACAGCTGTGTTCTAGTCTTTAACTGCCACAAACATCACACAAATTGAAAGTATTAAGAGATTTTGAGACAGTTAATATATATGACACTTCATACATTTCGAATATATGATATTTCATACATTCCACTTACAAACATGTATTGACAAAACTGCACCTGACGGTAATTTTTTTGGATTGCTCAAAAATGCACGACAACATGTAAAAGTTGACAAAAGATGAAACAGTAGGATTCATTATAAACTCTGCCCGTTTCACGCAAAGTTGGCCTTCCTCCATGGCTCCAAAAAAATTATCGCGCGATGAAAGTTTTGTTGACCTCAAGATCAAAGAGTGGGCTTTTATGTTTCCACGTATAATGTCTTGGAGGAAGAACTCAAGGACTTCTCAAGATCAAGGCTGTCTAGATAAAACAGTCACCCCTTCAAGAGTCCCTGTACTTAGAAAAGATTCTTTTTGAGTGCTTAAGCGAGGACTACCGTCCTAAAATTTCCCGGCTTGCTAGCCCAGTGAACGAAATTTGGTGTGACGGGATTTTGACCCATTACCTCTGAATTAGACCAGTAGCGCTCTAACCAACTGAGCAAAGAGCTAATTGTGGAAATTTCGGTTATAGCAGGCTACAACTGCGAATGTTGAAAAAAACTCATCGCGAGTTCAAAGTTGTTTTGTTGCAGACGAAACAACAGTGATCATGTAATGATTCTAAACAATCTCCAAGCGAAACCAACGATGCGCGAAGTAGGCAGATATTTAAAGGCTGGTTTCCATATGATCGCGGATCGCAGATCGCAATAAGGTCTGCGATGGTCTGCGATCATATGGAAACCAGCCTTTAGATAGAACATGGTTCTATCTTCTGCGATCGCGATCGCAGGATCGCAGACGATCGCAGAAGTAGTTTCCATATGATCGCAGACCATCGCAGACCTTATTGCGATCTGCGATCCGCGATCATATGGAAACCAGCCTTGAGCTGGTCGAGAGCAAGTGAAGAACTAATAGCCCTTTTCACGGTTAACTTTGCTCATTTGCATTACAATAAAATCTAGCATGTATGTGAGGAAATTTCGGGCTATTTTGTAGTTTTAGCCCGAAATTGCCTCGCTTTCACGTTGGATAACATTGTAATGCAAATGAGAAAAATCAACCGTGAAAAGAGCTATTATTATAGTGTACTGTAACTTCTGACTGTCAATCAAATACCGCTAAGAGTGAGACCTATGAAGTAAACAAATAATCTCATTTCAAATGTTTTTTTTTTAGAAAAGGGTGTTTCTCTTTTAAAATAAAATACAAGAAAGCTTGTACTAGTTACTATAAAATCTTGGCAAATCATTCCGCACTAGCCGCTCCTCCCGGGGAATTGTGAAGCCTCCTGGGACCACGACTCCCAGCAGGCTTTGGGGGCTTGGCAAATTTTTGCCTGATGATATCCTTTCGGGGGTGGACTTGGTCTTGAAGGAACTGTTCGTTCAGCTCATGAGGCTCCGAAATTTCAATCTAAAAGAAGAAGAAAAAAGTTTACCGCAAAGTTCTATGTGCTTTAGCAGATTTTACTATCACTGCACATGATACTGGATCTCTCTCTTAAAGTAGATCGACCCATATACGCAACCTCCTCCCCAGGGTCTCTCCTTTTCCCGTCCCCTGCAAGAGGAGGAGAGACCCTGGGAACGAGGTTGCTGTATACGACCAACTGAAATAAGCGATTCCCCACTCTCACGCCCTCCCCTCCCCTCCCCCAAAAGGCCAATCCTTAAGAGATAAAGTCCCGTATACGATCAACCGAAATAAACGATTCCCAACTCTCACGGGCTTCCCTCCCCCAAAAGGCAAACCCTTAAGAAGTGTGAAAACATATGCAGCATTTCTATCAAAAACCAAGGTATTCATAGGCAGCTTTTATCCAAACAAAATTCAGAGTTCGCCGATTCTTCACCCCAGTGTAAATGGAAGTAGTATCAGTAGCAGCTCTCGTAAGCCTGTTACTGTTTTAATTGTGCAGCAACTGCTATTGTTTTTAGGGTTGGGGGTATTGTTCTGTTGCTTCTTCTATTGCCCAATGAGTATTGGGTATATAAAAGGTATTGCCCTCACTATTAATTTTCATTCCTATTGTTTTTTATGTAAAAATTGTAGTATTTTTCTATTATTGCACTTTTATTATCCTTTACTTTTTTTTTTTTGCTCTATTAAGTTGCACGTTATACGCCAGTTAGTTGCACGTGACAGTGACCAACTCGAAAGCTTAAGCTCCTTTGGCCAATGCGCACATTTTACTTTTCACATTTATGTAATTTAAGCTGTCTTTATATTACTTTTCTTATATATTGTAATTTCCTTTTGTTGTGAACCATTGAAATAGTGCATAATAATAAAAACCTTAAAACCTTCTGGAAGGGTTGCAAGCTAACCGCGTAAGACCTTACGAGAGCTGAGACATCGTCCGAAAACGTCTAGGCCTTTTCAAGAGAGGATCAAGGTGCCTTCATCCCCTCTTGCCTTTTAAATCAGGACTTCTTCTTCTAATGAAGGGCCAACGCTCGAAACGTCAGCACTCGAATCCCTTTAGGTTAGCCAACTTACCTTAGTTTATTTATCAACTCTATCGATAAACCAAACATTCCCACTAATGTGGCCCGGGGTTCGATTGCTTGTGTCGACGCCATATATGTTGGTTGAGTTTGTTGTTGGTTCTCTTCCCTGCTTCGAGGGTTTTTCTGAAGTTTCTCCGGTTTGCCCCCGTAAAAACTAAAATTTCCAAATTCCAATTCGACCAGGAATTGAAAAAATAGCTGATTAAGAACCCGTCTGCGGATAAGCCACTGAATTTCCCAAAACAAAAACTAAAATTTCCAAATTTCCAATTCGAGAAAATAGTTGATGAAGAGCCACCCTGTGGATGTGCCACTGAATTTCCCATTTATTTATGTTAAGTTTTTAATGTGGGGTGCCTGCGGTTTTCTGCCTCCACAAAAACTAATTAACATTTCCAAATTCCAATTAGTACAGGAATTGAAAAATAGCTGACGGAGAGCCACCTTGTGGATGTGCCACTGAATTTCCCATTTATTTATGTCAAGTTTTCAATGCGGTGCCTGCAGTTTTCTGCCTCCGCAAAAACTAACATTTCCAAATTCCAATTCGACCAGGAATTGGAAAATAGCAGACGAAGAGCCACCCTGTGGATGTGCCACTGAATTTCCTAAAACGACCGCTCCGCAGACCGCTACAAAAACGCTCAACAAAGAACTCCAAGATCCTAGCTATGTACAAAGCTACCATGTCAGCCTGCACTTATGGGATTGACCGCTGGATGCCCGCTTAGCTCGTGGGCCCCTTGACCGCTAAGCTTGTGGTGGTTAACTTAGTTAAATTACATTTCAGTTAACCAAATTTAATTACTTTAGTGTACAATGAGCTGTGGATAGAGATAAATAAAAATGGCACATTGGTGACAGTAACAGTCACCCAGTTAGCTCAGTTGGCAGAGCACAAAACTACTAACAGGTTGTGTCTTCAGTTCATGAACCAGTGTCTTAAGACAATTAGTAAGATCAATCTGGCTGTGCTCACTCAAAATGGCCCCCCAAGAAAACATATTTGTATCAATGGAAATGTCAAAAATACTGCTTCATTTTTGTTAACACTAACCATACTAGTGCACAGAAACTAGTATTTGTTTTCTTTGGCTGGGGATGGCTAGGATGAAATTGGGTTAGTTGGGAAATTTTTTTGAAGTTCTGCTAGTGAATTTTCGAGAAATTGCTAAAAGTTGATGACAGTTTATTCTTCCTTGGAGAAATCATATCTGTCATTTCTTTCATTCATTCCTTCCTTCATTTTCCTTTCCGTGTCATCTCCTCCAGGTGCTCTACTACAGCAATCTCATGTAAGAGAAAAGGTTATATGTCAAATATTTGTGCAGCTTTGACTAAAATACAGCAATACCTCCATGTCGGTTCCCCTTAAACTGTTGAGTATTCTACTTCTTTTTCTCAGGGATCAGGTAAAACTCTTGCATTTGGGATTCCAATTCTCACACACATCCTGCAGCAAAAGGCTAGCCTAGAATCTGAAGAAGAGAAAGAGATATCCACTAGCAACAGCTTGGGCAGTGACAAGATCAAAAGGCCCCTCTCGGCTCTGATTATGACACCAACAAGAGAATTAGCCCTGCAAATAAGAACTCACCTCCTGCAAGCTGCAAAGCACATTTCATTAGAGGTAAAGGCATGATCCGAAATACCCTGTTTTCCAAGCTGCTGTCAGTACTTCTTCTACTTCAATCACCAGAACTCGGAACACTCTCTGGGCATGTCTTGAACAAAAATCATCGTAAGGGAAACTGATAATCTGAGAAGGACTTTCAGAGAGGCCATCAAGATACAGTGCCAGGGTCTCGCTTTCAATCAAGACAGGGATAATACGAACTACCAGAGGGCTTTTTGGACATTTTGTCATGTGACTCACACCACCTCAAGACTCATGACTTGAATTAACATTTCACTTACTTGAAAAAGATTCTGTGAAGGAATTGAAATTAATATTTTGTAACACTTTAACTTTTTTAGATCCTGAAAGCTTATTTTTTTTATTTTAAAATATTATGTAATAGTATCTGACTGTATACATCCATGTAGATTGTGGCTGTGGTTGGAGGGATATGGCTCCACAGAAGCAACAAAGACTTTTGCGCAAGTGTCCTGAGATCATAGTGGCCACTCCTGGACGACTGTAGGATCTGATATCAGAGGTGAGTGCTGCGTGTAAATAATTGCCCGAAATGTAGTGCACTGTGCATGAGATACAATACATTTTTAAACCAAAAACAATTTAAACCACAACACATCATTGTAGGGAGAGGAACATGTCTGCCAGCTGAATCACCTCAGATTCCTTGTAATTGACGAGGCCGACAGAATGGTGGAACAAGGGCATTTTCAAGAACTTTCTTCAATCCTAGATCTTATTCATAGGACAAGGTAGGGCAGGAAATCTAATTAACAATAATAACTAGTAATATGTAATCAAAGATTAGGGAGTGTGTTTCAATTATCTCGACCCCAGGCTCTCTTTCCTTGCCTGGGCTGGTGATGATGTTATCTGCCCCTGCAAAATCTGTGGGGCATGCCAGATACATATCCCAAGATCCATTCATTCATTTGTTGATTGTCCCATACAATGTGAGTCGACTCCAAACACAATTAAAAGTGCATTCTTTCTGCGTCGAACACAATAATATTATTAAAAAAAAACAGAGTTACAAGCTGGTTATATACCTACCTGCAAATAGCTGAAGCTAGTCGAGGCGGGTAGGTATGTCTATACTAAACTAAATACAAATAAATTTGGTGTTTACAAATTGACTAAAATAAAAGTTAAATAAGTAGTAAACAAACAAGTGACGCTAAAAGGATTCGCTAGCTGATAGAAATTAAAGGATTATAATGATTATGAGTGCCAGATTTCTACTTGTGGTTAAATATAATTTAGGCGATGTTAAACTCGATCCAGGGGCTGGTCAGCCGTCCACTTGCAAAGTGGTTTGCGGGGGCACCCTCTGGAAATCCCAGTGACATCTGCTTTACCATGCCATTGCTACATGTAGCTTGCTTGCATTTCGCTCGCTACTCCTTTTGGGCTGAGATAGTTGATGAGGGTGCATCCCTTACCCACCAGCACACACTGTTTTAGTATAGATTTTGATTCATATTCCACCAAAATGGAAAATTTTACTTTGTTCCATCCATATTTTAAAGTCTGTTCACTATCTGTGATTGCAAAATAAGTAGTGAGTAGTATAGTCAATCAAATTACACGGTTTTGCAATGGTATGCCTGTTAGATGTATATTTATTGATTTCGATATAGAGTCATGAAATGAAGGCAGTTTTCTTAAACAAATTTCAAGAAGCCAGATACTTAGAAGTTAGGCCACCCTGCAAAACTTTAGAACACCAATTCATCTTCCAAATCGGCACTCTTAATCCCCAAGGAATCAGTGAACACTTTTTGTTTTCCACGTCACTATGCACCCACCAATAGCATAGCTAGGCTGGTCACTATAGAAATGTTAACACATACAACCCACGATTCCTTGATTCGCTCTGACA
This sequence comes from Pavona decussata, assembly GCF_977016875.1. Lineage (NCBI taxonomy): Eukaryota > Metazoa > Cnidaria > Anthozoa > Scleractinia > Agariciidae > Pavona > Pavona decussata. Next base: position 408,361 of record NW_028145649.1, read on the forward strand.
GAAGGCTAATGCTTGAAACCTCAGCACTCGAATCTCTTTACGGTGGCCAATTTACCTTTAGTTGTCAGCTCTATTGATAAACTAAACATTTGTTTCTACTTGTCTAGCTGCTGCTTAACATGCACAAGAGCCTTGGGGTGCGTTTTTTTGGGAAAATCCAAAAACTGATTTGTGATCTCAGATCATTCGGATCATGGTGTATCAAAGGAACCGACAGATCCACTCTGGACAAGGATTCATCAGTTCTTTGATCCCAATGATGTGAGATCACAAATCCGTTTTTGGATTTTCCCAAAAAAACGCACCCTTGGATCAACTTCTTTTAACTTTATTCTGAGCTTAATGTACAGTGTAACTCTTTATTTCATTTTTCCATACACTTGTAGTGGCAGCCGAGAACACCAAGAGGATGGCCAACCAATCACAAGTAAAGTTATTTTTGCCGTCATTTTGCATGTACATGTGCAATAGAGTTCTGAAGTGATGACATCTCAAGATTTAAATTTATGAGATTGTGGGATTCACTTCAAGATATTCAGAATGGTCATGATGAAAAATGTCTGTTCTCCAAATATCAGCATCATCATGCAATTTGGGGGGTGAGATACATGTATTAGTTCTGTGGTACTTTGATGACTCCATACAAGTTCTAAAGAAAATAAGAAGGATTTTTTTGGTGTCATCAGAACAAAACAGTGCTAATGTCTCTCCACAAATTGCAGTAAGATTCCGATTTTTGGTAAGTAGGCATTTATTTTTGTCATCATGCTCTTTGCGATCATCTGAACGAATGAATCCCATAATTTCAAAAATTCAAATATTTGTGACGTCACACTTAACTTACTCTATGAAGGGTTACTCCATTGCTGTTGTATCAACCAAAACACGTCTGATTAATCTTAGGGTGCATTTTTTGGGCTATTCTAGTTATTCTTATTCCACTTTAGGATTAACAGAATACACGGAATTTCAATTTCAAAAATAACACTTCTAAAAATATCTGGAAACAGAATACCCATGGAGGAGGTGACCTGAGAACTACTAATCTATGTCTGACTGCACTCAATTGAGTGCCAGTGAACATGGCCAAAATGTGTTTGCCATATATAACTAACCAGCTTTTAGGCCATATCTTCAATTTTTCGGAACTTTGCAGAAGATGTAGGAGAACTTTTTGTACTTTAAAGTGCTTTGCACAGTGCACAGCGTCGCCGAAAATATGCTCGTATCCAAGCTTTCAACCAAAAGCCAGTTGTGACCGGCATGACTAGGATTTCCCGCCAAAAATTTCCCAAAATAACGCATATTCTGTACATTCCGAGTAAACCGTATTCCTTCCATTCTGTTCATTCTACTGTCGGGAGCAGAATGAACAGAATGATACTCCATTCATGCGGAAACTGGAAGAGCTCCCAAAAGAACACAAATACCGTCTATTCGGAATTCCGAGTATTCCTATTCCGGGATAGTCCCAAAAGAACATGCCCTTAGGTAGTATTAATTCTAGTATTTGTTCCATTTTGTGTTCATGATTGTACAGTACATGATGATTGTAAATGCCTAACACCATTTCAATCTTTGTCCCATAAAGATACTGCTGCCAAGAAAACTCTGCAGAAGTTTATCTTCTCTGCAACCTTGACTCTTCCCAAATCGTTCAAGAAAAAAGGAAAAGAAAAGAGTGTCACAAGAGGAGAAGCCTTGGGTAATTCCTTGTTTAAGCCCAGTTTCAACATGTACAATCTCCTTACTGGTCTCGATATATTCCTTTTAGTGTTAGTTGGGAGAATTTGTTTTAACACGGCAAGACATTGTATCCTTGGTGATCTGTCCTTTAGTTGTACAAGTACTTGTTAAAAAAATAAAAAAAAAAAAATGTAAAATTGTATGGCGCTTAATTCCATGGAAAAATAATCAAATGTGCGTTACAGTATGGGGACACTCTCCGAATTGATTGGAATTTTGAAATGTCGCTTTTTGAGGAGAAGGGAAAATCGGAGTACCCGGAGAAAAACCTCTCAGAGCAAGGACGAGAACCAACAACAAACTCAACCCACATATGACACTCAGAGTCCAGGAATCGAACCTGGGCCACACTGGTGAGAGGCCGGTGCTCTCAGCGCTGTGCCATCCCTGCTCCTCTCAAGTAGTGATATTTAAAAGAATGTTTGGATGCTTAATAATTTTCATCCTTGTGTCTTATATGCTAACCAAAGCGTAATCTAAGATCTTTTTGTCTTTTTAGTGTCGTTAATGGACAAAGTTGGACTGCATAAAAACAGTTGTAAAGTGATTGATGTTACAAACAAGAGAGGAACAGTGCAAACGCTAACAGAGACAAAGATTACTTGCTCCCTTGATGAAAAGGTTTGTTGCTGCATCTTTATCATTATCAAAAACATGATCATTGTATAATGCAATTTCAGAATTTTGACTAGCTTAGCGGCCATGGTATGTCAGCCATTATAACATCCCTGAGAAATGGCTACAATTAAATTCTCTTCTGGTTGTTCTTCCAAAGTGAAATCAGCAAGATCTTGCAATATTTCTTGGTTGTTTTTAATAAACCAATTATTCCACTCGTGCTTGTTGGGTATGAGATGATTATAGCTAACATGGCCCTACACGCCTCATTGCCTGTGATAGTTGGGTCGCACATTTGTGGAATAATAAATTGTAAGTTAGACTACAAGCACTCCCTTACTTTTCTTGGGATAGTGAAGCAAGCAAAATATGTCAGCATGGGCGAAAATTGCCTTCCATGAGAAGACACCCCATATGGAGGAATGGAGAGGCAATTTTTGTGTATTTATGTTGTTCACCCGACTTGCTTTGATAGACTACTCATAGTCTTCTTTATCAGCATGTGTATTAATTTGTTTGTTACATGTACTATTGCTCTATGAAATTTTCAGTTCCAGAAGGGAAAATTCCATTGGCAGATTGTCAGAGTCATTCAAATTGGAAAGCGTTCAGTGAAAATCTCAATATTTTAGCAAAGCCACTCTTCCTCAAACTGTGTTCAAACCAGAGCCAATGGTTTTTATTGTCAACAGACATTTTCTCATTGTTCTCGTATGTAATCCACCCCTCCTCCCACCCCAAAGAAAGAAGAAAGAAAGAAATAGACGTTATCAAACTGTAGGGAAAATTGGTGGCGTTTGTGTTTAACCGCCAGTTTATGCATGCTCTTTTCTGTCATCAATTTTCACAAACTTTGCAGAGTTTGAATCAACCCTTGTACTGAATTTTTTTATCTACTGTACATGTAGAATCGAGGAGTTAAAATTCCACCATCAGCCTAGAGACTATTCATTGTGCCTTTGTCAACTTAAGCACGTGCTATTTTCAACAGACACACGCTTACTACAAGTTCTAGTTCTTGTGTCATCTTATTTACTCTTCCTTCCTTCCTTTGCTTTATAGGATCTGTATCTTTACTATTTCCTGTCCCGTTACCCAGGCCGCACGCTGGTGTTTTCCAATACGGTCGACTGTGTTAGGAGACTGGGTTCATTGTTTAGACTGCTAAACTTTGATCCGTGGGTTATGCAACAAAGACAGAGGTTAAAGAACCTGGACAGGTCAGTCAAAATCATGTGTTATACTTAACGTTAAATCTTGTCGAAATCAGTCGAAAATACGCTTTTTGATAATAATTTGGTTAACGAAAATGATGTATTATTCAGTGAGTGACACAGGCATATTTTTGAAAAGGGAAATCCGAGTGCTCCTATCAGGAGTTGAACCTAAGACCTTCCAATTACTAGTTCGGATGCTCTACCACTGAGCTACAGGAGACTCGTGGGAGCTAAGGCCATTAAACTAGGTTCATGGAACAAACATCCTGCAGATACTGCTAGGGTTTGAATGTCAATGTGTGGCATATGCGCAATGGAATGAATGCGATGATACAGTCAATTCTCGCCTTGCGGACACCTCGCTGTTACAGACACCCCGATAATACAGACAGCAACTAAATCTGCAACAAAATTAAATTACAGACGTTTGACTGAAATAAATTCCTGCTATTTAATAGCGGGAATTTATTTCAGTGAACACGGACTCTCGCTCGAGGGTGTCCGCAATAAAGGGAGTTGACTGAGTGTATAATTATTTTAAGCCTGTTAAAAAAATGAGTATGATGTATTGTTCGTTGAGTGACACAGGTATACTCAGGAAAGCGATATTCATGTTAACCTCGATTTGTCATTTTCCCGCTTTTTAGGTTCAAGTCAAATTCTACTGGTTTGCTTCTCGCTACAGATGTGGCCGCGCGGGGTCTGGATATACCAGCAGTTGAGCACGTGATTCACTATCAAGTTCCCAAGGATCCTGATGTATGTTCAAACATACCAGTAGGAGTGGGGTGGGGTGCGTGATAACCTTAAGATTACGCAAGGCTTGAAACTCCCGTTAACTGTCCGTTAAGTCCCCGATAATTTTTCGGGTATTTCTTGGACGTTTTTCCCACTGACTAACCAGGGTCTACGTTATGGGAGGTTGTTTGCTTGTCAGTTAGCCGAAATTTTGTTTCTTTTCAAAATTAATTTGGTGCTTGGAGAGACGGCACTTCGCGGATTCTGAGAGAAACTGCTGGAAGACAAAAGGCAATAAATAATGGTTTTGATACAGATCTGTAGCTTCGATAAATATATTCATTTTCTTACTTTGTTGTTTCTACAGCTGTATATTCACCGAAGTGGTCGTACAGCCAGAGCCAGTAGGGAAGGTTTAAGTGTTGTTCTTGTGGGGCCGGAAGAACTGGGATCTTACAAGAAAATCATGAAGACGCTCAACGCAGGTATGGTGTGAGGATTTGTGGTCGAATCATACCTAAGACGTTTTGCCCCAGACCTGTAGCCCCCAAATAAGAGATATCACGCCCCTTATAATAGACAGTTGACTCCCAATTTAGAGGGCCTAGCATCATGGGTTGTATTGTCGTTGGGAATCAGAGTTTTTTCTTTGTTCCAACCAAATGTTCGCGTTTTCACAAATCTTCATTTGTTTCCTGTTTATTTACTTTTTTGTTCCAGGAAACGACCTCGACTCCTTCCCTGTTGACGTAGCTTTCATGTCTTCCATACGAAAAAGAATCTCGCTTGCTAAACAAATTGACAAGGAAGAACACATGTAAGTAAAAGACAGTCAACAAAATACTGTGGACATGTCGCTGTGACTCTCAAGAACACCGCAACATAAATATGGAAAACTTCTGAAACTTTCTGAAAACAATTACCGTACCCTTCCACTAAGTGTTGCGAGCAGCTCATTCATTCGAATAAAATAAAAGTAAATGGCTTCATTTTAAGGGACAGTGTCACCTATTTTTAGTGTCATTTTGAATGGCGAAAAAACCTATATGTATCGATGGAGACGATAAAATAATGGTTCAACTTTGTTAAAAATAACCCTACTAGTGTACAGGAATTAAAATTAATCATTTTTGTCTACGGATGGATAGGATGGAAATGGGTTGCAACTTGAAAAAATTGGCCAGTTTTTTCAAGTTCCTCCTATGAGTTTTGGAGAAATCGCTGAAAACTGTAGTTTATAGTTTATTCTTCCTTGGATAAATCCTTTCATATTTTCTTTTCGGTGCTCTAAGAGCAATTTCATGTTAAAGAAGTGGTTCTTTGTCATTGCCAAATGTTTTAGCAGTTTTTACCAACATACAGCAAAATCTCCTTGACAATGCGCCTTTAAACGTCAAGTATTTAGCACTGTAGCGCAAATTGAGGACACTATAAATCAATGAGAAATATACAAACTGAACATAACATTTGTTAAAAATCCCAGCTAGTTGGAAGCAAACCAGTTGGTCATTTACAAAGCGTGGCCTTGGATTTGAAAACGGGGCTACCGTGAAACAAATCCAAGTGGTCAGAGCGGGACTTGAACCCGGGCCCTCCAGCGCTCTAATCGCTAGGGCACTAGGACACCTCCCCTCATTTGTGTTTCCTTTTGTTTATTTATTCATTTATCATGTGTTGTTTTGTAGATTTAGACGGAAGAAGTCTGGCAATGACTGGATTCTTGCCTCCGCCAAAGCTATGGACATTGAAGTTGATGAAGATTTGTATCCTTTTGTGAAGTTCAAAAGGGATTATTACAAAGATTTCAAGACAAAGTTTATGTCAATAAAGTGGTTGTTGATTAAATTCCATAGTTCTCCCCACGCGCTGTTCAAAAACTCTTACATGGAGTATGCTCCAACTATTACCAACAAAAGAAACTTTTAGGGCGCGTTTTCTGGGGCCATATTCTGTGTATTCTGAAAAAGGAAACTACACACTGAAAAATCTCTGTTGTATCTGTTGCCCGGTAACGAAAACATATCCAAATGGCTGAGGTAAACGTGTGGAATTCTTATTAATGTTTTAGAAGAATAACATTTAATAATTATTTCGAGGTATTCTGATTTTGGAATATCCGGAAAACCGCGCCCTTAAATACATCTGTGACCCACAGTTCAAACATATGCGTGGCATTTCATGTGTTCACTTAAATTCAATGCAAAATTATTGGCCAATCAGATACAAAAATGTACCTCAACCACGTGGCGTGTACGTGATTTCTGCTGGCTGCCCGTGTATTTTCCCGCCCTTGCCGTCAGTCTCATGTTTTCTTTTGTGAGATTTTGGCTCATGTACTTCCAGTGTCCATAGTTATACTACAGCTATTAGGAATGACATCACCATATCACTGCGGCAACCCCTGCCAGCAAAAGTTGCTCTAAATAGTTATTTGCCTTTGACGAGCACTCACACAGGTTAGAAGATCTTGGAGATTCAGGAGAAAGGAAAGAGAGACAGGAAAAGCTGAAGCAAATGAAAGGTATTGAGCATTCCAATAAACAATTTCTGTATTCTTGGTATTGATGTGGATCTAGCAGCTTGCAGTGGAGGCCCTTGCAGGGGAATATATTCAAAATATATATTTGCCTGTGAAGATTCCCTCTGCTTGAGCCTCTTGTGCAAACTGGATTCAGTTTAATAGCGAGAATACCATTAGAGCGGATTTCAATTGAGTGTCGAAAGTAATTTCTCTTTTGCTTTGGTTTTGCTTTCCTTCGCTCTGTGATTGGCCAGCAAAACACGCGCCACGTTCTCAACCAATCAGCAGCAAAATCAAAACCAATCGTGCCTTACTTGCACGCGTTTTCCCGTGCTTGGCGCCAGGTACATGTATTTGCTTCGATTTCTTATTGGTTCATTACGCTGTTTGCGTCTGTGGTGATTGGCCAGAGTAATGACTTTGGTTTTGGTTTTACGACATTCCAATGAGGTCTATTTTGCTTGCAGCTCTAGATAGTTGGCAGTCGCTTTCTGGATAGCCGAGCTGGAGAGCTAAAAGAACGAAGAGAAATTTTGTTGTAGTGTATTACAACGTACTGTTTATACTGCATTGTAACTTAGGTTTAGCGAAAAAACCTTTCGTTTTACCAGCGTGCAATGTCACAGTCTTGCACAAGAGATGTGAAAACTAGACGCACTAGAAAACAACAGTGAGCTCACCACGCGAATGGCAGCAAAATTGCCTCCTGCGTGGACAAACGCGCGTGGTGTCTCCTCGAGGAGGGGGAGTGGGGAGGGGGAGGATTTTTGCGCGCGTTCGTGTATTTCGCTCACTCCACTCGCCCTGAGAAAAATAAGAAAACTACTCATAGTCCAAGAAGAAAGCGGCGAGAATTTCAAGTAAATTGATAGGAGGTTTCGTGCTCGGGCGCCTCTCAGGTGTACGCTGGCATGGAGCCAGCTCGAATGCTGGTTTTGACATTTTACAAACTCACTTATCGCTTTTGTAGTTGTTCCATAATGTAGTTTTTCACGATATTTTACTTTTCCTTTTCCTCAGCTGAACTCTCCAGTTTGGTGAAGACGCCATTAATACCTGCTGGATTTAGCGGAAAGTATCCTACGAAGAGCGGGACCCTGCTGATGCCTGGGATCAAAGGTAAATTACATTACATTACTGTTGTACAATATATGCACTGGGCTTCTGTTGTTGAAAGGGGGCTTATTTTCAGGGGGGTAGGGTGGGGCGGGGCTTCTTAATTTTGGAGGGAATTTTGCGTTTTAGTATCGGTTGACTTTGGCAATAAAGTAGCTTTAGGAGGGTGCCTACTATTGTTACTACGCATCTCGAGATACTCAGGTTTCCTATGGGTGGTGCGTACTAATACAGGGATACTTTTGCCCGGTTTAAAACTATGAGGAGAAAGCAGAACTTAGCAAGTGCTTTTGGTATCCAAAAAGAAAATTGGGGGTAACCTTGCAATGTCGCACACAACCTTCAAACCGGCAAAATTTGGCTTAATAGAAAGCACCCTGTGCTTTCGCGTCTTAACAGTCGAACTAAAATCGGGTTGAAGGGGGGGAGAGGGGGTTGCCTTTTCTACGGAAGGATTGTGGAGCGTTTATTCAGAATTTAACCATAAGTAAACAAGGCGCTTTTTTAAAACGGTTGTTAAAACTGCTTTCTCTCTTTTGCATTCATAAGCTGAAACAAGTTGTGAGGATAGTGGGAAGGTAGCGGTGGAAGAAGTGAAAAGGAAGAAACGACAAAAGAAGGCCAAAAGATCCACAAGGTGAAAGCGAAATCAGGTGAAGACTGGAAGACGCAAAGCGACACAAGGAAAATGCTATCCATTGGGAGATTAAATGAGTGCTGGATTTTCCTAGTACTTCACCAAATGAACAGTTCGGTAGTTGAGGGCTGGGATGTCAAAGGACAGTTGAATAGCACATGACCGCCTTGAGGATCCAGAAGTGTTGTCGCCCACTGGCGGTGGATGATTACTAGGGATTGTCACAGGATTTCACGAAGGTTTGGTGGCGAAACTGTAAGGAAGCTGTGTAAGCCAGAAACAGGCGCAGGATTACATTAGCAGTTTCAATGATTATTGACTCTGAAATTAACTGAAGAACAACAGAACGCTGTTTAAAAGGCTTGGTAGTTAAGCCGTATTTGCAGGTAACTTGCACATGTGAATCCACTGTATCAAAAAAGATGGTGAATGGTACATTTTACCCATAATTCTTAGGGTGCAAAATCCCTAAAAACACTTATATAAATACACAGAAAAGTTTTAACAACTACAAACCTAGCATACACAATATTGTTAGTACAGGGGCGAATTTTGCCATAAAATATGGCTATGTGCCTATTGGCTGTATAAGGTTCACAAGGTATTGTGGTAAAATGTTGAGACGCCATTTTTTTCCCGCACAGTGGATTGACTGACAAGTTCTGAAAACCACGAGAAGGATCAAAATAATCACCGCAATATAGCTCATTCCTAAATATCCTCTTAGCGCATCCTTCCCACTTTCTTTTAGCTTTGTCTCTTCACCAAACACACCATTCCCTGGTTACATTCCTCAGCGAATGCCATTTTGAATAGTCCACTTCCAAGTTGCTGTGAGCCTAGTTATGAGAGCAAGTGCAAAGCTTTTCATGTAGAATTGGTTTTGTCTGCATATGAATAAAATATAATCTTCATGATAACAAATTTTGCACTTAGCCTCGCTTTCATAATGAGGTTTATTCAAAGCAACTCGGAAATTGGCCTATTATTTGGCGAATAGTCATGCTCATGCGCACATGCAGTCGATAGGTCTATGAAAATATTAAGAAAGCTAACAGCAAGATGTCGAAAGACTTGGCAAACAGTTCAAAATGGCTAAAGGTAAAATCACGTAACTCTGAATAAACATTTTAACACCAACGTGTACTTTACGATTATTATTGACAGATTACTTTTCAAATTGTTTAGAATATCTGTTGTTATTTATTTCTCGGGCTAAAGAACCCAAAAATGACTAATTTTTACAGTACAAGAGTTCATATTTGCATATCTGTATAATAAATATAACATTTTACACATTTTTGTGCCAAAAAAATAAAGTCTTTTAAACACTACAAGACTCCTATGTTTGTATTTACAAATGTGCATATGTCACGTACTAGGACCCAGGTCTCTAAACTTCGGACGTCGTAAGCTGGTGACAGCCACGGAAGACTGGTGTTTAGAGGCGGGTATGTGATGCCTGGTGGATATTGAAAAGAGCCCAGGCTTCCTCGCTCTTAGTTTTATCTGTGAAAGTGGTGTATCTTCAGGTTGAAGCAGAACTGAAAGACAAGACACCAAAAATGTAGTTAACAAATGAAACTGTCTGAATTTCCTGAACGATTGAGATAATATTTATCAATTCCGCTTATTCCCTGTTGACTCCATACAAAACCTTCTACTTTTGTCTTAGTTCCAAATATAAGAACTAAGACAAAATTTAAGAAAGATTTGTATGGAGTCATCAGGGCATAACAGCTAATATCTCGCCCTCAAATTGCAATAAGATGCTTATTTTAATTGGTTAAAATAAAAAATAAAAATTTTTGACAAGTAGGCATTTTTCATTATACTCTTTCTGAATACACTAACAAATCCCATAATTTCAAAAATTCAAATATTTGTGACGTCACACTTTAGAACTCTATATTTTGAAGAAAAATAAAAACCCCTCGCAGTTTAGATGCGACCTTAAATCAACTACAAACACAACTCACCTCGTCCAAGCAGTGCCTTGCTGACCTGCACACCATGCATCTGACACAGCTCTACCACGTCGTTATATTCCTTCATGGTCATCCTGCGATACCTGTCCACCATTTCCCCCAGCCTACCCCCCATGGTAGATGGTGTGACCGTCACTTTCTCTGGGGGTACCCTCTTCCTTTGCTTTTTCTCTTTTTCTTTCCGTTTCTGCTGTTTCTTCGAGCGTCTGTCTTTTATCTGCAAGAGAGGTTGCTGTCATGTTAATACCAGACTTTTTTTAAAGGTGCACCTTCACGGCGCTTTTGCTGTATTTTGGTCAAAACTGTACAAAAACAATCGTTGTATGAACGAGGTCCTTAGATACAAATTTAGAAAACGTTTCAAATTTAAAGTCTGTAAATTATTAAATAGAGCATTTCCGAGTTGCTGGGGTATGACAGCATGACTACAAGCAAAACTTTTCTTTTTGATCTCACATGTAGGTAAATCCGCAAGATCTTGGAAAAAACTCGGCGCGTCAAGGTTCTTATACCAGGACCTCTCAGTTTGGCTTTACAATTTGTACTGAGTATTCCTGCTCGTTTTATCCATCGCAATTTACTTGCATGTCTTCTAGTTTTTTTTTTCCAATTGAAGTTTTATTAGACCACGCACTCAAAAACATCGGTCGAATCGTCGTGAGATCGGGTAAACTGACTTTTCGAGCGAAACGACCGGATTCCGGCTACGCAGGCGAGAAGGAAACAAAGTCCCCTCACCTCATCTTGGGTTAACTGTTCCACTTTCTCTGACAATTGAAAAGGAGGAATTTCCAACAGAGTTGGTGACATACTATAGTCACTACTACTAGAGGGGGAATAAGGGCGTGACCCTCGTGCCTGGGGCTCAGAATCGGGCCTTTGTCCAACAAAAGGCACAGGCTGGCCTGGAGAGGGTGAAAAGGCTCTCTGAGGGGAAGTCGAGGGTCTCTGTTGAGCAGGGCTTTTTGACGTTGAGGGAGGTCTTTGAGGGGATGTAGGTCTCTGTGGAGACCCTGGCCTCTGTGTTCCTGACCCAGCCCATTTTTCCTGAGAAGGATCCACAGCTGGTTCTGGCTCTTCTGGAATTGTTTCTGGTCTTTTTGCTGATTTGGTGTTAGCAGGATCATGAAGGAACTCTCCAGTTTGCTTGTTTACCCTGAGGAAATATAGAATGTTGACAAGCATTAGTCTCTGCGTCTTGAATGGACTGTGGACGTCTTTTATAGCAATGGAAGAGCTCGGTAAAAATTCGCATTGATTTCAGATTGCCTTTTGAGTGTTTTAGCTCAGATTCACTGTAGTTTTTGCAGGTAGTCTTGATTCCTTCGGGAAACGTTGCTCCAATGGTTTATCCTGACTGTTTTGCACTTTGTTTAGAAATAAAAACAGAAACCTAGCTTGCCCATAATTTATCATAGGTTTTGAATGCAAATGAAGTGCAAGGTAGTAGATAAAACATTGGAACAACGTTTCCTGAAGGAATTCAAGGTCACAATGTGTGAATGAAATCAGTTGGAATGATCACAAGTTTTAAAGTAAAGAGAATGCAAATTTAATTTTCAAGTTACATTTTAGGCGGCCCCATCTAAGGATCCATCCGCTTCAGCAGCATAGCCACTTCCTATCTGAGTCACCAAGGTCCCCACAATTTCCTATTTACATTTTTCTGCTTAAGGACGGTGCCTACTTTTGTTCCTGTGCATACGTTCTGTGCATCTTGAGATACTCGCGTTTCCTACGGGTGGTGTCTGCTAAATAAATACAGGGATATTTTTGCATGGTTTAAAACTATGTGGAGAAAGCAGAAGTTAGCAAGTGCCCTTGGTATCCAAAAAGAAAATTGGGGCTAACCATATATTTTTCAGAGATAATAAGCCTAAATTTGGAAAAAAAACGCCATACATTCCTTTATATTTTAAAGCATTTTAGAATTATTGTTGCTTCAATAATTATCTCTAAAAAATGTGTGGTTACCCCCAATTTTCTTTTTGGATTCCGATAGACCTTGCTAAGATCTGCTTTTCCTGCATAGTCATAAACTGCGCAAAAATACTTCGGTATTAGTAGGCACCGTCCTTAAGCTGGTCCTCAGTGTTTAAACCCCAGAGGATCAACTGTCCTCATTTAACCCACAAACAATTATTAACAGTTCTTCAGAAAGTCAGATGCCCAACATATGCCTAAAGTCCTTCCCATCGGGTTTTACGATGATGAGTACAGAGACATGATTGGATACACAATGTAAATGACTGTTGCTCAAACTAATATTGATAATACTATTCTTATGATCAAACAAAGGAAATCACTACCTGTACCATGAAGAAGTTTTGAAGTTTTGGAATGGTATCTTAATTATCATAAAATTTTGTAAACTTTTGCTTTGATTTTTTCTAAGAATTATTAACCCAATAATGGCCACGTGTTTTCCAAGAATAAAATTACTTCACAAATTAGCAAATTGTTAATTATTAAATAATTTTTTTTTTAATTTTTTTAATAGTTTCAAACACTGAAAAGAGCTAAAATTAGAAAAAAGATCCTCGCAGTTAGTACACAACTAAGCAGTTGCAAAAAGAAAGCCTGAAAAAAATTCAGGCTTGAACAGGATTTGAACCCATGACCTCAGGCTTTTTTTTCGCAACTGCTTAAGTTGCGTACTAACTTCAAAATATATTGCTCTTTTTGGCAATAAGTGTTTATGATTATAATTGGTAAAAAGGCTTAAAACTAATCTAAAAAACTTATAAAATTTCCCAAATTTTTGAACCATATCTCTAGTTCTTCTGAAAGCGTTTCATACGATTTCCAAACACATCAAAGTTGGTTTAAAATACTCAGGTGTGCCCTGTTTTTTCAACCCATTTCTCAGTGTGAAGAAATCAGATAAAACACTTCCTCATGTTTGACATTATTACTAATGCTAATATGTTAAGCCACTGAGCTCAGAAACAGTCTTCTAACCTTTGTTCTAAGTATGTCTGCCTTCCCACAGCCAGCTCTCTGTAATCCAAGGCATCACTGCTATCTCTATCTAGAGCCATTATCAAATCCTCCAAGTCAATCTCCGTCAGCGGGATGTGCCATGATCGGATGATGTTCCTAAACTCCTGCCGTGAAACTATACCCAGTTCTTGTCCTTATCTGCTTGTGCAAAGAGGTCCAGCAAACGAAGCCTCTTACGCTCCAAGTAGTCCTGGATGACAGCCAAGGCAGCTGGGGAGGGCTGGCGAATAGTGGGCACTCCCCTGTCCTCCCCTGTTACAAGGGTATCCTCTTCAATCACAGGGGGTGGGGTGGGTGTCTTGTTTTAAAGAAGTACATGTAAAACAAAAGGCAAGTTAATGTTTTTTAATAAATTCAATAATAAAACTAGTCAAGAGTGGTTTTCAATTTTACAGCAGTATGTTATCAATAGACCCTTATCACTCGGCGGCCATGTTGAGCCTCAGGAGAATTAAAAGCTTTGTTTTTGCACAGTAAGCCTTACACTGAATTCGTGTCTGGCTGAGGCTTGCCGTGCAAAAACAAAGGTTTTTATTACCCCGAGACATGGCCGCCAGGTGATAAGGGTCTATAGCATGCAAGTTAATTAAGCCTTTAAAAGAGGTCTTTTCAATGTTTATCTTCTTCCCTTTTAATTCCTTTTTTATTAAAGTCAAAGCTCTTGTAAGCCACCACCTCGGCAATTGGAAAAAGTGGTCATAACTTAAGAGCTGGTCACTTACGAGAATGCAATGTCGTAAGAGACCAAAAGCTCAGAAACAATAGAGGCTTGTCACTCACCCAAGCTTTCAGCATTAAGCTTTCTACCTCGGTCTCAGGGTAACACTCTCGATCCAGCCATAAATTATCTTGAATTTAGATTTGAGATATTTATCTATGTACATTATTAGGCAGTGCTATATTACTGTAAATGTAATTACGAAGTGTACACTTATGCCATAATAAGCATCAGAATCTTTGAGTGGCGGCTTAGGAAAGCTTAAAAACAAAGGAATAGACCAGTTGGTAATTCCCAAAAGTAGGTCGCAGTCACTTATGGCAGCAATCCTTTACGAGAGCTTTTGATTACAGAGTTTAAGTGACAATTCAAACGGGGTTTCACAATGGTGGTCGTAACTGGAGCTGGTTGCTTACGAGGGTGGTCGCAAGGAGAGTTACGATTGTAGTTACATGTACATAATTTTAAGTGACTTCCCATGGCCCACAATTAAAATCCATGACTTTCCAGGCCTGGAACAAAATTCCATAACTTTCCAGTGGTTTTCCATGATACGTATAAACCCTGTAAAAACTCATCCAATTTTATAATTTCACAAATTTTAGATCTCGTGATATCATTATATCCATATAAGTTTAGTTAGTATTGTAAATGCACATTTGATCATGTATTAGTAGGTTAATTTGTGCGATATCAAGTAACAAATATTAATTATTATTATTAGTGTAACTTCTGGATGCCAAGAGACTAAGCAAACGATGGTTGGGCAGCAAACCATAGCCAACCCTGCAAAGACTAAACCATAACAACTAATCACTAAGTTCTAATCAAACCCCTAAATCCTAATTTTCACTTAGAAAAATCATATACAGGTACACTGAAGCTCTAAAAATGTTATCATCATCATCATTATTACTATTATGTCATCCCTTTAGGACTCTCTGTAGATAGTGCATCTCAAGTTACTACCTCTTTAATGGTAATCTCAGGTCGTCCTTTCAGTATCATTCTTTTCAGCACTCTGTTTTCCAATTCTGTTTTAGCAGTCTTGTTTTCAAGCCAGTCCTGTTTTAGGCCACAGTTGTTTAAAATTCCTCGGATCCTCTTGCGTTCCTGTAATCTTCTCTTGTAACTTGCAACTTGAGAGTCAAAGCTGTCAGTTTCTGAGCAACCTTGAGCATTCTTGTCTAGAAATCATAAAACTTTGATTAATAAAAATTTACTTTATAGAATGATGAAGAAAAAGTATTATGACCAACAGGGCTCTCATTGCAAGTAAAGGCTAGTGCATGTAAGAATAATAATTGTACCCAGCTAATTTTATACTGCGTAATTGCCATTAGGCTTAAAGGAGTGTGGCCAATGTGAGAGCCAGCGAGCCAAACATGCAAGCCATGCGAGGCAGACATGTGAGGCATGAATAAAACATGCAAGGCATGCGAGGCATGAAGAACCCCCAACATAAATGCTAACTGTTAAGCTAACCGGGGAGCTATTTAAGCTAACCTGAGTGCTATTTAGGCTAACCGGAGTGCTTTTTAGGCTAACCAGAGTGTTTTTAGGCCAACCTGAGTGCCTCGCACGTCTGCCTCGCATGGCTCGCTGGCTCGCAGATCGTCAAGACCCGGCTTAAAGTGCGATGCGCCTTACTGTGGCCAACCAACAAACTTTGTTGGGTGCCATGGTAAGGCGCACCACACTGTAATAAATATCAAAAAATCCTGAACCAGATTTTGGAAAGTCTGGCTAAAATGAAACAAATCATGTCAGGGTATAAATGCGAGCAGTCAGACAGATCAACCATCCACAAAATTATTATCCACTTCACTTTATCTGAGTATCATGGTGTTCCAGAAAAAAAAGGGATCTTAGGTCAAAAACCTAAGTAAAGTGGATTCCTGACCTGACAAATTGAAATTGAAGAGATCGAACCAGATATGTTGACCCCCTCAAAAATTCTTCACTGACACCTACTCCGAAAGTTTTTTTTTTTTTTTTTTTTTTTTTAAATTTATTTATTTATTTTTTTTTATTAACTATAGAATACTAAACTTTACTTACAATACTAACCATACCAACTTAAGATACTAACTTAAATTACAAAAAAGTAATAATAATAATAATAATAATAATAAGTTACAATATTAAATTAAATTCTTCTACTGACAAGGTATGACTATTTTTTAGACTTACAACGAATTACAATTCACTCAAATTTACTACTAATACTATCATAATAGAAACAATACTTAAATACTTCTACTAACACTTACAATATACAGTTACACAATAGTTGCAATATTAAAATTAAATTAAAAGTTGTTACTAACGAAGTAAGAAAAAAAAAAGAGACTAACAATAGGTTACAGTTGCACTTATGAATGAAAATACCACACAAAAGTTTATGTGTAATGTAATTCTTCACATTAAACTGGGGATAGTACCCACTTTTTCTTAAAGAATTTTGTGTTATTGATCTTTCTTTCGGTTTCATATTTTATGACTATTTTACTTTGAAATCCTTGGATTTTGGGTCGAATCTGGGTTCTTCTGCAGTCCCATAGAAACAGTTTCCCAATTATTATAAAATAATTCAGTAGGTTAAGTAAAGGGCATGGTTTAATTATAATTCCAAATAAAACATCTTGAAGAGTAAGACGAATTTGCTGATTTGAGAGTTGGTGCCAGTAATCTTGAAAATCATTCCAAAACTGTCTAACAAAGGGACACTGATACAAAAGGTGGTGTAAGGTTTCAGATTCTGCCTTGCAAAACGAGCACAGATCATCCGTTTTGAAGCCTATTTTATATAATTTAGAATTTGTGTATAAAATAGAGTTGATCACTTTGAACTGAAAACCTTTTACGTATGATTCAAGCACAACAGAATGTGGCAGAGTGAAGATTTCTCTCAGCTGATCAAACGAAAAATTAAAATCATTCTGCAATTTACGAACGATATTAGGAGGCTGTGCTTTTTTGCGTGCAAGTAATGAGTAATAGTCCTTTGATTTCTTTTTTGTGACATCAAAGATGTTGTCATCAATTGAAAATAATGGAGAGGCTGTAGATGGACAGGGAGAAGTAATTTTTAAAGAAGAAGGTATTGAATGTCGAAGGCCAGCCCATTGCAAAAAGTTAGTTTTGGAAATCTTATGCGACCAGTGGCAAAAAGAGACTTCTATATTTAAACTGAAAAGTAGATCTTGAGTAAAGATCAATCCTGCCATGAAATAATTTTTGTAGAAAACTGGTCTCTTGTCAATGCGAATTTCTTTATTATTCCAAATAACATTTTGCCAGTCTCTCTGAGAGGCAAAAGAGTCACGAAAATCTGACCACCAAGAAAGTAGTTCACAATAAAACTTAGAAGAGATTTTGTAATCCTTAATATCATAGTTACAATTTAAGAAGAAAAAACCTCCCATCGGTTCTAGCAAGTGCTGTAGGTAAGTTTTCCACGTTCCATTCTGACCTTCAAAAATACGCTTTAACCATGCCAGCCTTAAGGACTTTATCATGCAATCTAAATTGATCATTTTTAATCCACCTTCCTCGTATTCATTTATTACCGAAACGCGTGTTACCTTATCCGTGCCATTCCAAAGGAATTTAAATAACAGTTGATTCAATTGTTTCACTACCTACTCCGAAAGTTACTGGGACACTGACATCAGTTTGTACACCAAGAGGAAAAAACTGAGCAGACAGTTTCCAAGTGGGGATACTGGTTGGAAATTTGAATCAAACTCCTGGGGGAACACCACCATTGATGTCCACCAATGAAACTGATAAAATAATGATGGTTGTGAAGGAATTTTATAAATCTCACGTCTGATTGCTTCTTCTACATAAATTTACCAAAAATACATTATGACATTTTTTAATTTCTTAATTAATCTGCATTTGAAAACTTCAATGATACCTTGATGACTACAAATATCTTCAAGATTCAGTGCCTGGAGGATACCAAAATCCACAATTTATCCACCAAAGAGAGATGACGATATTTCCCACCTCTTTTAAGGAGGGGTCCCTCTGTCCTCTACAGAGGTTGACTGCTCAAGTGCGAAAGAGGCCTCTGTTATATAATTACGAGGAGAGAGCTAGAGCAACCCTACTGGGCATACAGCAGTTACATCTAAATGATGAGGTAATCTGTTTGACTTTATTTATACCGAGAAAAATTATCAGGTAAACTAAAGATGCTTGCCCAAGTTCGGCGTGCAGGCAAATTATGTCTCTTGACTGTATAAAATAAAGTCATTTGACGATCGGGTCAACAGTGAATAATGTTTAGCTTATCCGCATGCACACATTGAAACAATAAGAAACCATTATTGAAGACCTGGACGAAGCTTTGTTCTAAAAGTGCGCTAAAATTTATACCAGCTAAATTCTGGCTTGTTTTTACTAGCTCAGACTGTATACGCTCATACAAACAAGACTTCGAATGGTGTTCGTTTATTTTTCCCAATTATCCGATATTATCTGCCTTCTTACCTTGGCTCACCGTTGTCGCCGAAACATCTCTAGCCGGGCATTTTATGGAAGGGACAATAATTATGCGTCTTCTGCTCAATTCTGAAGGTTCTCCCCATCTCTTAATACTCTCGCGGTATGTCTTCGATGGGAGAAGGTTGCGAGTTCTGGGCAGTTTGAATTCCTTCTCTTCACAATCCTCGGATCCTGCGAGTTTTGTATTCATTGAATCGGGTAAAAAAAATTATATATAAAGAATTTTACACCACACTTCAAAAGTCTAGCGTCCGCCATATTGGAATTTTGTTGCTTGTGCATGTGATTGAGGCTGTTGTCATTAGGTTGCCATGGAAAGAGCGCTACGATTTATCCCTTCCCCACCCTCAGGAATTTTGGTGAAAAATGCTGATGTTTTTTTAGGAAGCCGGATAAGATCTGCATTTGCAGTGCAGAGACTCCGCAGTTGCTGATTACCTGGAATTCGTAGACGAAGAGACAAATAAAGAAAAAAGTGAAATCACGGTGAATTCATCAGTAAAGAGAGACTGAGTAACCGCAGGAGTTCTCAGTGGTAACGGAGAGTAACCAGGGCCAACGATCTAACCCCTACAATGACCAAAAGATCGTAGCGGATCGGAGAGGTTGGTCACCAGGAGAGACTCTGGGTTACTGGAATTTTTTTACCTCAAGATTTCTGGGGTAAAACAATACCAGCCTAATAGTGCAGCCAGTCCAAAAAAATGGGATCTTCCCAGTCTCTCTCCTGGCGACCAACCGCTGATGACTCTGGGCACGAGATTTGTGCACGTGGAATAATTAGAAGGAACTGAAGTAAGCAAGCTCGATACTGCTTAGAAAACTTACATGTAACACTACAGAGGAGACCAATCCGAGAATCAAAACTGGATGCAACCGTGGACAGCTGTTAATAAGTGGCCACGTGTAATTTGACAGTGGAAAACTTTCGAACTTCCGATGTTTTGATTCTAATAAGTCAGGATTTAGAGAAACAATTTGAAATAAAAATTAGCCAAAAGAGACTACGTTTCGAACACAGGGTGGCCTCATTTTCAAGTCAATTAACTCCACTTGAAGATTGACTTTTTTTAATTGAAAATAAAACCGCGATGTCTTCGAAACGTAGTCTCTTTTCGCTGATATTTTGATTACCGTACTTAATTAAAATTCTCGAACAACTTCCTTTATCGGGCAAAGCAAAAGGTATTTTATATCTTGTGATTACCTTTCCGTTTGTCTGCCTGCTGAACAGACCTTATCACAGTAAAGAATAATTGCAATTTTGAATTGGAAGGCAAGCAATTAGAGGTGGGGTTAGATGGCGTCGTTTCCAAGGACAGCCAATAATCAATAGACTGTTTTAGTGTTGACTACTGTAAACCATGTTTCAGTGAAAGACGCTTAGCACAAACTGTCGCAGAATCTTTCACGGACTCCGCATTCGCCGGTTCACAAACTGGAGAGGACTGTATCTTTCCCTTACTGAAGATTTATTCCAACAATCCGACAATCTCCGATCCAATCTACAATTCACTATCTTCTATTCGCTATTCACAGTTCCGTTCACAATTCGTTCTTACTCGATCTGACCTTACATTATAATTGTACTAAGATTTACTAGGTTCTATTTGCGCAACAGGTATTTTCCCTACAATCACGAGCACAGTAAAATCCCAAGGCTACACTATTGTAATGCCACTAAATTTAATTCCTATGACACAATTACACGCGTTTCTCTTCCTGATTTAGCTTAATAGATGCGTGCAGTTACATCATTGTCATGCAGTACGTTAACTTCGGGCTTTGCCGGTTTACAATTGTGCAATCTGCTTTCTCACTAACTTTATCTTATCAGTGTTACATGCGACATACTTCGTGTGGCATTATTCATTCAATTTATTTTCTAGTTAATATTCAGCGTCATGCAACATTTCAGTTTAAATCACCCACATCAGTGCAACTTTCCCCTGACACAAACTATAATCATTATAAAAGGCTGTTAGTTCTCTCAGCCGGCAGAGTGGACATAAATTTCGCGTAATTATATTGAAAAGGTAATGGGGCATTGTCACGGCATTTTTCCAAGTTTCCGTCAAAACTGCACAAAATTTTGTCAAAGTAACTTTGATTAAACATGAATTTTCTCTAAGAGTACAAAGAAAACAATATAAACAGACTTATCGAAGGAAGAGCAAAACATAACCAATCAGTTTAGTCGGATCTTCCCCAAATAAACCGCATGGTAAAAAAACTTGAAAACATTGGCCCATTTTTTTTTCAATTTTCAATCCATTTCCATCTTGGTCATCTGCAAAGATAACCTACACAACCTTTGTGCACTAGTTATTGGAGTAGTCATGAAACAAACTGGGGCATAATTACTATAACACGGCTATTAATACACATGTTTTTGTTTCGCCATTCGGGGGTAACACAAAAGTGACAATGCTCCTTTAAGGGCCGATTTCGAGGGTGCGAATTTGTCGTAAAAGTTGAGTAAATGGTGAACAAGTGACTTAAAATTGAACAAATTCCAGACGTTTGGGGCTTTGTCTCTCATCTGTGGAAGGGCGGAAGTGTAAAGTGTGATTTTCGTTCAAACTCACGAGTCAGCTCTGAAATAAAGGATGACTGCAGTTTAGTTTCTAAGTTTTGGATGCTTCCTGGCTTCGTTTTCGACCTTCAAGGTGCTTCATTTTTTAATCTTAGATATTTAGTTTTTCGTTTTCGACATTCCACCGCCCCAAGGCCAGAATAAATAATTATAGACTGCGAGCAGTCGTACCTTTTTCTCAGGTCATGCGCACAAAGTGACAATAAAATTATGCAAATTAGTAAAATGAACGAGGGGGGATTGGGGAGATCCTTTGCGCGCTAAAGAACTTAGGAGAAGAAAGAGACCGCTAGCAGTCTAAAATTATTCCTAAGGCACTCATCATCAATTCATCTTGGCACGAATAACATTGAAACCTCAAATATTTTTCCTACATTAATGCAAAAAAGACTTGTTTGGGCCTTCATGAAAAGAGATTATGATTTTACAAATAAGTCATTTCGAAACAAACAGTAATCAAGTTAACCGATAATTTACATGCTTTCCAAAACCAGATTCCTCTGGGTCCTCCTTGAACTATTTTGTTGAAAGCTAATGTTTGTTGATTGTATGATTCTACAGCTATTTGTTTGCTGTAGGCCGCCAGTGGGAAAGGGAAGGGGCTTATAAGGGGGTGGAGTGGGTACGTCTTGAAATTTTTTGTTTTTGTTTTGTTTTGTTTTTTTTTTTTTTGTTTTTGGTTTGAATATTTTTTCATAGAAACCCGCAACTTTCTTCCCTTCTCGCAATGTGAGTTGCAAGAACGTGCTATCCAGGGGAGCAGGGATGGCGCATGCGCATTGATAACAACACTTGCCTCCCATAAAGCGCCCCAGGTTCAAGTTGAATTTATTGTTGGTTCTCATCTTTGCCCCGAGGCTTTTTCTCCGGTTACTCCCGTTTTCCTCTCACCACAAAAACCAACATTTTCAAACTCTAATTCGACCAGAAACGCAAAGGACACCTTTAAAAAGAATTTCTAGAGAGCTCTTTATTGCTCCGTGAGAAAACAAATTAAGTGACGGATTTTTTTGCGTCTTTGTTTTGTTTAAAAAGGAATAAGAAAGTACAGCTTCTAACTCCAATTTTAATTTTAAACCGAAACAACGTTTAGTCGACTCCACAGTCAACTGGAAATTTCGAGATGTATTCTTGAACTCAAAGCATAAAATAGCTGAAAGAAGCCAACATTTTTAACACTTGAAACCAAAATATTCCAGCAGTTTCATTTTCCACTAGTTTGTACACCGAAAACAATCCTGTTTTTACCGATCGTTCTCCACTTGTTTTTTGGCGCAGGTCTTAAGTTTAGTGGTATTTTTTTTTCTTTGTCTTTGGGTATGTCTATTTCAAAATAAAAACTTTAAAAACTGCAAAAGCCGTGAACGAAGATCCTGCTTGGCGAAACCCGTAACATCACTTCACATATAACCTGTAACACCAAAAATTTAATCTACATGGTACAATGTAACCGCTGCCATTTACAATACATAGGTGAACCTAAGCGACGTCTCAAAGACAGATTCAACGAACATAGACGCCCAGTTGACAAAACTAATATTACATCCAAACCAACCACTGTTTCTAAACATTTTCTTTCTCAACCTAACCACTGCCACACTGACATGCAACTAATACCACTTGAAGTTATCCACTCCTCACGCTATTCAATCAGAAAAGCCAGAGTGTCTTTTTTTATAGATTTAGCGGAGACCTTGGAACCCCACGGTTTGAATAGACGTGATAAATTGTAATTTTTTTATTTTTTTTATTTTATTTTACTTATTTTCTTATCCTTTGGTACCACCTTATAAACGTCATTTCCGCTGCTCCTATGTATTGCAACATCCTCCATAATATAATATTGTAATTTCATTTATATAATTTAGTAACATCTTAACCTGAAGAAGGCTGGTTTGGCCAGCCGAAATATTGTTTTAAAATATATTACGTTGTGTCAGCTTTGCAGTAGTCTTTGGACTTTTCATCGTAAAAATGAAGTCGCCTTCATTGGGAGCGCTTGAAAGGAAAAAATAAAGAAAACAAAATTTCAATATTACTTTTATCACGCCAAAGTTACCATGTAGGATTATTATTTTATTGCGAATGTTTTCATTACTTAATATAGGTATATACCCTACACTAATTATCCTGTTATTAATAGGGCTCTTAACACGATACTAATGAGACTTTCACCCCGTTATGAAAACCTCGTTACCACTTCACCAAAAACTATGTCAATGGAAATACGAGTTTCATCGTGAAACGAAACAGTTGAGCTGATTTAGAGGCGCATTCTTTTGAGACAAATTCTGGCTATTCTTATTCCGGTCCAGAAATAACAGAATACACAGACTATCAGTTTACAAAAAAATGCCTTTATGCCTATTCCGATTTTATCGACTAAAAACCTTCCTAAAAGAACGCGAGTCCTCCTATTTCAATAAATCTGAAAGCTTTCTCAAAAGAACGCAATTTCTATTCTTGGCAAACCGTCAGTTCCGTTCACGCTGGTATCAGGGGCAGAATCAATGGAATAAAATTCTGTTCATGCCGAAAACAGAATAGGTCCAAGAAAATATTCCAAAACGGTCCCGAAAGAATGCGACCTTAAAAAAAGAGGAACGAGGCAGCCATCTCTTGTTTCCATGACAACATCAAAATTTTTTTTGTTCTTGTTGTTTTTGTTTGGATCCATAAAAGCTATTTTCCATCACAGAAAATATATGCAAAAAAACCAATGTGCATCATCTATTCTAAATAATAATTAAGTAATATTTGATTTGGTTATTCTATCCTGTGAAAGTAATGGCTTCAAACTATATACACAGTAATAGCTTCAAAACATATATACAGAAACAAGCAATGAATATGTCCTTCACTAAACGAATAACAAGAAAATGGCCAATGTTCCGTACAATCCGGTTTACATTATTCTCTTGTTCATTTCTTAACAAAGCAGGCATAGACCACTGGTTTTTGACATCTTTTGGATTCGAGATGATTACACTGTATCTCAGAAGTCGCCAGGGTTAAAAGACACCAAATGGACATTATCATACGTCAGGGTCGGCTTTACTGAGCAGCTCCTTCTTGGCTTGAAGACGCTTCCTCTGCCAAACAAAATAAAATAAAACAAAATAATTTAATCTGTGAGAGCATCTTTATGAGTCTTCCGTGGTGAGGAGTGCGTGACGTAACGTGACGTGCATGTCGACATTCCGCCTATCAACAAATAACTAAATCATAAGTCTATTCCAGACTTTCATGTTTTGAAAACCGAAAGAAAAGATAGCCCACGATTGAAAAATTAGTTTGTGACTTCACCTATAAAATCTCACAACACTTTCTGCCATTTCGCCAATTCAGGTCCTAAGCCTGAACGCGTTAAGAGCTTAACTGAATCTGAAACAAATGGAATCATCGCACAACAAATTTCATCACAACATAACTTTCAGACAGACTTGAAGACCCTCAGACCTTGACTTCCTTAGTTATTTACAAATAAAATTACTTTTGTCTAAATTCAAACGCAAACTAGACTCACCATTCTCTCTATTTCTGTTCGCAATCTCAAGAGTGACGTCATCACCAATCAGCACAAATGGAGCCCAATACTTCACGGCACCGAACTCCTGTGACTCCCGAAGTGATTTCATAGCCTGGTGAAGAGCCACACTGGCGCGTTTCCCATCTGCCAGGTGTTGGTAGAAGTTTCTCATGAACATCAAGGTTACCTCGTCATCAATCGCCCAGAGTGACACCAGAACAGACCGAGCACCAGCACACAAGAAAGCACGTGCTATGCCGACCACACCCTCAGACTTGACCTCTCCCCGGCCACTGTGACAGCAACTAAGCACAACAAGCCTTGCACGCAGACGAACGGCTTGCACGTCTGACATTGTTAAGATGAAATCTTGCCTTTCAAGGATCTGCGATGTCTTGTCAGACTTTGGGGCCAAAACAATTTCTCCGGTTTCCGCACATCCATGTGCGGCAATGTGCACCAAGGCAACGGACTTGAGCCTTTTCAGCACTTCGTCTTTTGTTGCATCACTCCCAATCAGAGGTGTGATGTTTAGAAGTTCTCCAATCATCTTTGCTTCCTCTCTGGCATATCCTAGCTGCTTCCATAAGGGCTCACCGAATTGACTGGTATACGTAACGCTGACTTCCTTTAGACATGGGTCTCCAACGACAAGCGCCGCAGTCTTAGAGTGGAAGTCGTCAGGTGCACCTGCAATCAGTTTCAACGCGGTCAGCGAGGGAACAATGCGAATCCTGATTGACTCACTCAATGCAGAATAAGGAGCCAGGCAAAATGGACCATCCGGAATAATTATCAACTGGTCACCTTGGAGCAAGTCTGCAATGGGGCCAATAATCACATCATACAGACCACGCAAAGAATTGACAGCAGTGGGGATTGAGGACTCTTGTGTTTCTTCCACATCTTCTCTTTTGGATCGTGAGTCATCACTTAGCTCATCCATTGAGCGATTCTCGCATATGACGCGACCGCGAACACCAATCTTTGTCAAGGTTGTTTCCAGTAAGAGGGAGGCATGTCCAGGTTCAATTTTGGTTTGTTTAAAATGAAGGTCTCTGCTCTTCACTAGTACCCAAAAATTGATCGTGCCATATGCTTCATCAAGTGCTACAAACACTGTTTGTGTTGGTAAATCGTTTAACATATAGGAAATCGTTTCCTTTGGCTCAACTGAAATGGACGGTTGTGAGTCAACCCCATACTGTGTCTTCAAAACATCTATCAAAGCCTGTGCTCGTCCTTTCTCAGCAGCACATAAAGCCTCCTCAGCCTCTCCTTTCTTTAAAAGAGTTCTCCACAGACCAGTGTACGGATGAGAGTTGAGATCACGAAATCCTATTTTCCACGCATCTTCTGACTGAAGAAGAGCTCTTGCACTATCTAGGATCTCTATGCTTGATTGATAACAATCAATAGCCTCAGAAAAAGAAGCGGATGATTCATAATCAAGACCTAGTCTAGCGTATGCATTTCCCTCCAGGAGCCTGTTCCCTGACTCTTTGCTCATAGAAAGAGATAGTTTGTGGTACTCTATGGCTTGTTCTATATTACCCATGCCGTAATAAACTAAGCCAAGATTAAAATATGCAAGTCCCTCTCTTTCCTTGTTCCTAAGTTCCTCAGCAATGATAAGTTGTTGTTTAAAGTACTCCATGGCTTGCTCCAAATCACCCAGCTCGAGGTAAACATTGCCAAGGCTGCAGTAGGCTCGGACTTCCACTAACCTGTCCCCTACTTCTTTAGCAATATTGAGTCCTTTTCTAAAGTTTTTCGTGGCTTTTTCTAAGTTTTTCATTATGTTGTGGTACTCGCCCAGACTGAGATATGTCTTTCCCTCGCTAGCCTTGTTTCTCACTCCTTTAGCAATCCTGAAATGCTGTTTATGGCAATCTATAGCTTGTTTAAAAACACCAAGCTTTCCATATATTGTGCTTAGACATTCATAAGTCTTTTCTTCTGAGTCTCTGTCACCCAGTTCTTTGACAATACTGAGATGTTGAGTGTAGTACTCTATGGCTTGCTTGAAATTACCCAGATTGATAAAATAAATACCGCCCTGTCGTTTACAAGCACATGTCTCGCTATTCCTGTCCCCTAATTCTTTGGCAATACTGAGATGCAGTTTGTAGTACTCTATAGCTTGTTCAAAATTGCGAAGTCTCTTATGATCCATGCCGAGCAGGCAGCAGGCTCTTCCCTCTGCAGCTCTGTTCCCCAGTTCTTTTGCAATACTGAGACTTTTGGTGTGGTACTCTATGGCTTGTTTGAAATTACCCAGACTGCAATAAACACGACCCAGTCGTTCACAAGCACATCCGTCGCTATCCCTGTCCCCTACTTCTTTGGCAATACTAAGATGCAGTTTGTAGAACTCTATAGCTTGTTTAAAATTGCAAAGTTTCTCATGAGCAAAGCCGATCCAGCAGCAGTCTTTTCCCTCTGCAGTTCTGTTCCCCAGTTCTTTTGCAATACTGAGTCTTTTGGTGTGGTACTCTATGGCTTGTTTGAAATTACCCAGACTGTGATAAACTTCGCCCAGTTGTCTAAGAGCACAACTCTCGCTATCCCTGTTCCCTACTTCTTTGGCAATACTAAGATGCAGTTTGTAGTACTCTATAGCTTGTTCAAAATTGCGAAGTCCCTCATAATCGATGCCGAGCAGGCAGCAGGCTCTTCCCTCTGCAGTTCTGTTCCCCAGTTCTTTTGCAATACTGAGACTTTTGGTGTGGTACTCTATGGCTTGTTTGAAATTACCCAGACTGCAATAAACACCACCCAGTCGTTCACAAGCACATCCGTCGCTATCCCTGTCCCCTACTTCTTTGGCAATACTAAGATGCAGTTTGTAGAACTCTATAGCTTGTTTAAAATTGCAAAGTTTCTCATGAGCAAAGCCGATCCAGCAGCAGTCTTTTCCCTCTGCAGTTCTGTTCCCCAGTTCTTTTGCAATACTGAGTCTTTTGGTGTGGTACTTTATGGCTTGTTTGAAATTACACAGACTGTGATAGACTTCGCCCAGTTGTCTAAGAGCACAACTCTCGCTATCCCTGTTCCCTACTTCTTTGGCAATACTAAGATGCAGTTTGTTGTACTCTATAGCTTGTTCAAAATTGCGAAGTCCCTCATAATCGATGCCGAGCAGGCAGCAGGCTCTTCCCTCTGCAGTTCTGTTCCCCAGTTCTTTTGCAATACTGAGACTTTTGGTGTGGTACTCTATGGCTTGTTTGAAATTACCCAGACTGTGATAAACTTCGCCCAGTTGTCTAAGAGCACAACACTCGCTATCCCTGTTGGCTACTTCTTTGGCAATACTAAGATGCAGTTTGTTGTACTCTATAGCTTGTTCAAAATTGCGAAGTCCCTCATAATCGATGCCGAGCAGGCAGCAGGCTCTTCCCTCTGCAGTTCTGTTCCCCAGTTCTTTTGCAATACTGAGACTTTTGGTGTGGTACTCTATGGCTTGTTTGAAATTACCCAGACTGCAATAAACACCACCCAGTCGTTCACAAGCACATCCGTCGCTATCCCTGTCCCCTACTTCTTTGGCAATACTAAGATGCAGTTTGTAGAACTCTATAGCTTGTTTAAAATTGCAAAGTTTCTCATGAGCAAAGCCGATCCAGCAGCAGTCTTTTCCTTCTGCAGTTCTGTTCCCCAGTTCTTTTGCAATACTGAGTCTTTTGGTGTGGTACTTTATGGCTTGTTTGAAATTACACAGACTGTGATAGACTTCGCCCAGTTGTCTAAGAGCACAACTCTCGCTATCCCTGTTCCCTACTTCTTTGGCAATACTAAGATGCAGTTTGTTGTACTC
Source organism: Pavona decussata (assembly GCF_977016875.1). Lineage (NCBI taxonomy): Eukaryota > Metazoa > Cnidaria > Anthozoa > Scleractinia > Agariciidae > Pavona > Pavona decussata. The sequence goes on from NW_028145649.1 coordinate 437,123, forward strand.
TATAGCTTGTTCAAAATTGCGAAGTCCCTCATAATCGATGCCGAGCAGGCAGCAGGCTCTTCCCTCTGCAGTTCTGTTCCCCAGTTCTTTTGCAATACTGAGACTTTTGGTGTGGTACTCTATGGCTTGTTTGAAATTACCCAGACTGTGATAAACTTCGCCCAGTTGTCTAAGAGCACAACACTCGCTATCCCTGTTGCCTACTTCTTTGGCAATACTAAGATGCAGTTTGTTGTACTCTATAGCTTGTTCAAAATTGCGAAGTCCCTCATAATCGATGCCGAGCAGGCAGCAGGCTCTTCCCTCTGCAGTTCTGTTCCCCAGTTCTTTTGCAATACTGAGACTTTTGGTGTGGTACTCTATGGCTTGTTTGAAATTACCCAGACTGTGATAAACTTCGCCCAGTTGTCTAAGAGCACAACACTCGCTATCCCTGTCCCCTACTTCTTTGGCAATACTAAGATGCAGTTTGTAGTACTCTATAGCTTGTTCAAAATTGCGAAGTCCCTCATAATCGATGCCGAGCTGGCAGCAGGCTCTTCCCTCTGCAGTTCTGTTCCCCAGTTCTTTTGCAATACTGAGACTTTTGGTGTGGTACTCTATGGCTTGTTTGAAATTACCCAGACTGCAATAAACACCACCCAGTCGTTCACAAGCACATCTGTCGCTATCCCTGTCCCCTACTTCTTTGGCAATACTAAGATGCAGTTTGTAGAACTCTATAGCTTGTTTAAAATTGCAAAGTTTCTCATGAGCAAAGCCGATCCAGCAGCAGTCTTTTCCCTCTGCAGTTCTGTTCCCCAGTTCTTTTGCAATACTGAGTCTTTTGGTGTGGTACTCTATGGCTTGTTTGAAATTACCCAGACTGTGATAAACTTCGCCCAGTTGTCTAAGAGCACAACTCTCGCTATCCCTGTTCCCTACTTCTTTGGCAATACTAAGATGCAGTTTGTAGTACTCTATAGCTTGTTCAAAATTGCGAAGTCCCTCATAATCGATGCCGAGCTGGCAGCAGGCTCTTCCCTCTGCAGTTCTGTTCCCCAGTTCTTTTGCAACACTGAGACTTTTGGTGTGGTACTCTATGGCTTGTTTGAAATTACCCAGACTGCAATAAACACGACCCAGTCGTTCACAAGCACATCTGTCGCTATCCCTGTCCCCTACTTCTTTGGCAATACTAAGATGCAGTTTGTAGAACTCTATAGCTTGTTTAAAATTGCAAAGTTTCTCATGAGCAAAGCCGATCCAGCAGCAGTCTTTTCCCTCTGCAGTTCTGTTCCCCAGTTCTTTTGCAATACTGAGTCTTTTGGTGTGGTACTCTATGGCTTGTTTGAAATTACCCAGACTGTGATAAACTTCGCCCAGTTGTCTAAGAGCACAACTCTCGCTATCCCTGTTCCCTACTTCTTTGGCAATACTAAGATGCAGTTTGTAGTACTCTATAGCTTGTTCAAAATTGCGAAGTCCCTCATAATCGATGCCGAGCTGGCAGCAGGCTCTTCCCTCTGCAGTTCTGTTCCCCAGTTCTTTTGCAATACTTAGACTTTTGGTGTGGTACTCTATGGCTTGTTTGAAATTACCCAGACTGCAATAAACACCACCCAGTCGTTCACAAGCACATCTGTCGCTATTCCTGTCCCCTACTTCTTTGGCAATACTAAGATGCAGTTTGTAGAACTCTATAGCTTGTTTAAAATTGCAAAGTTTCTCATGAGCAAAGCCGATCCAGCAGCAGTCTTTTCCCTCTGCAGTTCTGTTCCCCAGTTCTTTTGCAATACTGAGTCTTTTGGTGTGGTACTCTATGGCTTGTTTGAAATTACCCAGACTGTGATAAACTTCGCCCAGTTGTCTAAGAGCACAACTCTTGCTATCCTTGTCCCCTACTTCTTTGGCAATACTAAGATGCAGTTTGTAGAACTCTATAGCTTGTTCAAAATTGCGAAGTCCCTTATAAGCAGAGCCGAGCCGGCAGCAGGCTGTTCCCTCTGAAGTTCGCCTCTTCAGTTCTCGTGCAATGCTAAGATATTTAGTAAGGTGCTTTATGGCGGGATCAAAATCACCCAGACTGTTATAAGCTTCGCCCAAAAGACAATAGGCTTTCCTCTCCAAAACTTTATCACTCATTTCTTTTGCAATACTAAGCGATTGCGTACCATGCTCTATGGCCTTTTTAAAATCACCCCTTTGGAAATACGCATCGCCCAGTTCAAACGAGGCACATCCCTCCCTCCATCTGTTCCCAGCTTCTTTGGCATTACTAAGCTCTAAAATATGGTTCTCTATGTCTAGATCTCCTGACTTTCCATCCACCATTTTTGTGTAGATGATGATCGCAGGTCTTATCAAACGTACTTCTGTTACATTCGACGTACCTAAAAGGAAAGATAGTCTGAGAAGATCACGATTTGATAAGGGCAAATTTCCCACGGTATTTTTCCCTCACAGTGTATCAATTTTGATCCATAATAATTTTCACAAAACAACTCACCAGGTTAGTTTCAACACTAACGCGGTCTCAGTTTAAAACGGTTTTATTCACAACACACATCTCTTTATTTCTTTAATTGTTTGTTATAACCAAAGTTGTACTGAGTCTCAGCACTGTGTTCTATTGTTTTCATTTCATATTTGCAATTTTAGTTTAAACAGCTCAGGGACACCTAACCAACCTCGTTTTCATGGTGTCTCCTCCTGAGAGCGAGGATTGACACCTGCGAAGAGCGTTCAAGCAAATGATAATGTAAAAGCTGTTCTCTGTGTTCTTATGTAAGGCAAATTTGAGAAAGCTAACACATTTTTTCTGTAAAGAGATTCTAGATCCAAGTTTCATCGAGGAAACGTTTAGGAAAAGAAACTTATATTAGTCTCCAATTTTCCAGGCTGTTGTTGTCCTTTCGAAAATACAAGCTGAACTTATTCAACAAATTTAAAAAACGGCATATTTGCCACTCCAAAAACGTAAGGTTTAGCTTTTCACGGTGTTTCCAAAGTTTGAGATAACATTTCCCCAATGGAAACGCTAGTTTTCCATCACAATTTTATACCGAATTTCTGAAGTGGAAATGCCGCCCTGCTAACCGATATTCCACCAAAACGAAACGTTCGGTTCCCACGACAGTTGAGTAACAGTTTTTCGTGACAATAAGCCTAAATTGGTCAATAGTAATTTAGCTGTTTGGCCTTATTCGTAATAAAAGAGAATACATTTGACACGAATATATATGAACGAAAACTAATTATCATCATAAAAACAATGCACGAAGCCGGTCGAGTCCATAGTGAGGCTCAGAGTATAATAACACATTGAGTTAATCAAAACTCGAAACAAATACGTGTGACAGGCGCCAAGCGCGGGAAAACGTGTCCAAGAAAGTCACGATTGCTTCTGGTGAAAATTCTTTTCAGTTGAGAAAAGCGCGCGTTTTCTAACTTGCGATCGGATCTAATTTTAACAGCGTTCTTATTTACTCTTATCTAGTAGCGTTTCCCACGCGAATAATTTACCAAACAAAACGAAAATGGAGCCGGCTTTTCGCACGTTACGAGTTTTGCTAACCAGTCACAGAATAAAGTAACGCAAAATCAAGCAAACGTGAACTTACTTCAGTCGACTCTAAAATAGAGTGGTTTTCAGCGATTTTCTTATCTATGTGATTTTTTAGCAAAGCGTGCGCACTTTCTCAACCAGTGAGAAGCAAACCAAACCCAGTAGTCGTGGCTTGCTTCACGCGTTTTCCCACGGTTTACTGGTTTAGCTAGTAACATTTATTCGCTTCGACTTCTGATTGGTTGGTTGTTCTTTTACATCTATTGTAATTGGCTAGGGTAATTACCTTGGTTTTGGTTTTTATATCACTCAGCTGAAAAATGTTCTAGAAACAACTATTTTAGAAGAAATCCTATTATCATAGCTCTTTTTGAATGGTATTTAAAAAGGGCTGACCATAAAATTGATAAAATTATGAGACCGCATTCATTTCTTGACGAAAACATGAAAATTTTCAAATAGCAAAAATTTGGGGAAAAAGGTAAAAAATTTTGGATCGAAAGTCTTGATGAGAAATCGCTTTAACATTATAAAAGGTCTATGACAGGCAAAGAAAACGTAACCCGGCATAGATGGTTCCCATACAAAGGAAGACAAGATGACAAGACCTAATAACATAGAACAAAAAGCTATTGTGTAACTGCAATTATCAAGCAAAATTTGGATTTCGTAGTACAAGTCGAAAATCCAATTCTTTCATTTTCTGTAATGAGGTTATTAGTGAAAATAGCAACCTGACATGCTTCGTTTCCTTCTTTTTATAACTTCGAACATTCTACCTGTTATGCTCTAGTTTGAGACGGTTTCCGGCATAATACATAATGTTTCTACTAATTCTACACCAAGGAACATTCGTCAGCTTTTCATTCATTCATCTGATGCTCATGCACATAATACGCGTTCCTCTTCCACAAAGAAATTTTATATTCAGGAATCTAGATTGCGTGTGAAACTTAAATCTTTCCCTGCGTTTGGTGCGAGATTGTGGAACTTTCTACACCCCGACTGGCGTAAGCTAACGAAAAGAGTTTTTAAAAAAAACTTCATAAAATACTTTTAATCGTACTTGGGATTGAGGACTGTTATGTTGAGGCCCATTCTTTAATATTGAAATTTAATGCCAATAATTATTGTACCCTATTGCTATGTGTCTCGCTACGTGTTTCGTTTAAAATTGCTTATCTTAGTCTTAAAATGTAGTGATATTAAAGCATTAATGTAGTCTTTTAGCATTAAGAGCGGCGGTCAGAAAATATCAAGCATTTGGTGGCAGAACTCGAGAAATCAATTTCGCTCATTTTCTGGCTACAAAAAGCCTTTAAGTAGAGAACAAATTTGCCGCCTTCAGTTTTCTCTAGGAGCGCTTAACGTTCTAGAAAACTGAGATAAACAAATTTGACCCGCGAGGATCCCGAAAGTACCCGCACGGCGGTGTGAAATTAATATTCTGAACTGACTCTTCATCTGGAAGGAAAGAAGATCCATGGTATTTTTATACTCGGTATTGACAGAGGAAGCGCCGCACGTTTATAGCAAAGTTTGAACTAGACTTAACCATTATTAATAAAAGCAAACAGACCTTAGGAAAATGTCCCTTTTCTAAACAGGAAAAATCCCGCAAAAACCGATAAATTTTAAAGATAGTTTTTGCTATGTGGTATAAGGCCGATTTTTCTTAAACTTTGCCTTTTAAGTAATGTAACGTTGTTCTTGATAATGTATTAAAATCAGCCTGGGTTTTGAATTAAGCACTTCACACGACCGTTTTGAAGTCACCATAATTCGTTTAAAATTCCGACAACGGCTAAATAAACAACCGTTGTTGCGTTACCGTGACAATAAACAGACTCATTTTACATATACCAAAAAAGCGTAATGAAAACGAATTTCTTTTAATCTTTAATTACAATAAGGAAAAGCCCGGTCTGGGAACCGATTTTTCTCATTTGCGTTGTGAGATTTTTGCTTATAAAACCATATCTTGTAAGGAGCAGTAAGCGTCTCGATGTCCATTTCTTGAGTTCGCTCAGGTGTCAGATTGCCAATGAAACCGCATCAAAGGGAAATCTGTGGTGTTGAAGTTCTCCCCTATGACTATGGTAAAATGCTCGCTGAAATAAAAATTGGAGACCGGTCAAACTTTCCTATTCTGTTTTTAATTCGCTAAATAGTTAGGGCTGCGTTTTACAAATTCCGAAATCACCAATAATCAGTGAATATTAATAATATCACGCATTGGTGTTTACCAAAGTAAATTGAATTAGTAAATTAAATGTAAGATAAATTCAATTACGGAAACTGGGAAATTTGTCTCTTTAAATTTGGTTTGATATTCTTGTGCTGTCATGGAAGCATGGAGGTGGTCTGTTAGCTCCTTGGTCGGAGGTCCTTGCTCTTACGACTCCAGAGACAGGAGCAGATCAACTGAAGTAAACTAGTGCAAAAGGAACATCGCCGGTCACAAGTCTTCCTTGTCAATAGCCGATGTAGAAACCGAAATTGAACTTATTCTGACAAGAATGTTTATCTCCTTCACCACGAATGTTTATCTCCTTCACCTTTCGGAATTGACGTTTTGTCTTCGACACCGTTCGTCTCTGGGCATTGGCTGGCGTCGAGGTCAGTTCAAATAAGTGTCAAATTTCTCCGCCGGTATCAAGCCATGACAGCCAGGCGCAAAAAGTCGCAAAACTAGAACGAGGACTTGGAAAAAATTCGTGCCATTTGCTATGGAAGAAGCTAGGACTGTTTATCCCAGTTGGTTCAGGTATGCGTTTACATAATTTCCATTACCTTTTATGTATAATAAACTGTAAAAACGTCTGATGTAACACTTAACTTTTTTGCACATTCGGTCTTTTCCAGTACAAAATATTAGTATTCAGATGTATTTTCAGTTCATCAGATGCGGAGAAAGCCGTTAATTAGAATAAACGTGAAGTTTTCAGTGTTATTTATTTATTTATTTATTTATTTATTTATTTATTTATTATTTTTATTTTTCTGTGCTTGGAACCCTAGTCCTAGTGCTACTGACTGTGGTGGACAACTTTTTGTTCACTACCTCGTAAAAGGGTCCTTCTCTTGAGGAAAGTAAGACATCATAGTTACAGCTTTTCAGGCTTGTGTAACGCCCATGCTAAAGACTTATTATCCCTATTAAAGGAAAGTATTGAAAACTTTTCAATTGAAGGAAAAGAAGCCTGGTCCCAGCTCTTAAAAGTGTGAAGTTTGTGTCTTCGCCACGCCCTAATGCTACGATTTTTAGGTCTGCATGCACCTTCCTTTAATCTTTAGAACAAGGGAAGCAGCTTATGACGGTCTAAGTGAAATGAAGAGGCTGAAATTAAAAGAAATAAGGTTATGTATTTAATTAAGCCACCCCCACCCCCCTTCCCCCTCTATCTTAGGAAGAAGTAAAATTTCGCTCTACACTTCAATCAGTGATTGTAGGTTTTTAAGTCTGTTCCTCTGGTGTATCCTTCGCATTGACGGTTTTTGTTGCTGGTCGCTACGAAAAAGAAAATCCAATAAAGAACTACGGGTACTAGTCATTTGCGCAAAAGTTGTCACAAAGAGTTCGTTTTTCCAGATAAGCAGCTGGTATATAAAGCCATACTGTTAAACGCGTCCGTAACAAGGGGAGGGGCAGGGGGGGGGGACTCAAGCCCCGAACCCCCCCCCCCCCCAGAATTTTAAGAAGCGTAAAAAAACAATGTGTCAAAAAATAAATAATTAAAAAACAGTCATAATGTACAACAATCAATCTGGAATTCTGACGCTGCAAGTGCCTTTTCACAACCCTTAATAAATTGTTTATTATGTACCTGACAGTTTCCTCCGCTAACATTTGGCTTTTATACAACAGCAGCAAAGGTTGTCCTTCCTTGTGAATCGGAAATAAGAACCAAAATCCTCATGACCGATTTGTGTTTGTTAGTAGGGAGTTAAAGATAACATGACGGTGATGGTAGCGAATTCGAAAACATAAAGAGAATTCGCGTTCTTTTAAACTTCATCGCGATAATTCCATTTTTTTTTTTTTTTTTTATTTCAGGCAAATCTTCCTGCGGACATATTCTTACTGCCTGATTCCAAGTTCACTGGAAAAAGAGAAAGGGAAATTTGTCGTCGTCTTTTTACGTCCTCCTTTAAACGTGAACAAGTTTGGCAATTTCACGTGGTAGTCCGTACAGTGACGGCAAAGGGTCGAAAAGAAATTTAATGTACCAAAAAGTGTGATGCAAGTGCAAAGTTATTGTTTTGCTTACTATATCTGCCCCTTTTTTGATGTTTCCAATTTGCTTTCCCCATCTCAGTTGTTTTAGCCTGACTAAGGGCCTGTTAAAGCAATTCTTCCCGCCCCCGCCCCTACTGCCATATCTCAGTGACGATCTAACTAATTTGCATATTTGCTGTCACGCAACATTGTTAGACATGTCTGAATCTTTTCGATTTCTTCTCTTCCCGTCGATAATGGTTAAAAGGAAGCGAGGGGAAAACAGAAATCTTTCTGATAAAGCAAGATAGGAGCATTATTGAAGGCCTTGAAGCTGTAATTAGCAGTTTGCCCGTCGCGTCGGTTTGTTTTCACTGGCAGTCATTTGGCCGCCAAACGATGTCGTGGTCGAAATAAGCCAACTTTAACGACCTTTTGTGAAAATCTCAATGGAGAACCCAGCCTGATATTTAGGTATGAAGTACATCAAGGCAATTGTTACTGAAAGCCAAAGTGTGAGAATATTTCGAGTTATACCACATACTGAAATGTGTGCTTGACCTTTGGCACTACATTGCAGAGTAAACCAGCTGTAAAAATATGCCGCTGGTTTTAAATTGTTTAAATTTGCCAGATATCATAACAAACACAAATTCATCGGTTATCATATCAGAAAGAGATTGTCTTTCGATATAAGAAATCCAGATTTTCGCACGCTTCTTCTAGAACAAACGCAGAGACAATTAAAAGTGGCGATTTTCCGGTTTTAAATTCAATCATTTTTCAGTTCGCAAGGCTTCGATCGATTTTCCTGATTTTCTCAAAACGCAAATGTTTCTGGCCAATTTAAGCCACACCATGATTCTTACTTTAGTAAAACCTTATTATGGACAAAAGATGAAAGAAATCGACTCTGCTAAGTTTCGCCAGAAAATTCAGATTTTGCTCGATTTTTCCTGACCGCCGCTCTTAATACTTAATTTTTGTTTATTACTAATTATTATACGTTATAGCTATGTGTTTCGTTTACAACTACATGTCACAGTCTTACATTGTAGTGCCCATATTGTAGCAATATTGTAGTCTTAATTTTTGTCTATTACTAACATCCGCCAAGATTAGCTAATGCTCTACGCGGGTTGTGTAAATTGTCTTTGTATATTTGTTAGAAATAGTAATAAACTCAAACTCAAACTCAAACTCAGAACTGCCTTAGATTACTCAAAGTTTTTACCTCAAGAGGTTTGATATCGAAATTATTGTTTTTACTTGATTGTTTACTTTAATGAGAAAGAAAGCATAGAAAAACAGGAACATCTTGTAAATGAAGAAACTGGAAAAAATAATTGGAATGTCTGACAGCTCTAAACGGCAGACAACTACAGACCTACAGCAGACAACTATACAGCGAAGAACTATCAGCTTAAGTAATAATGCCACCGCGCAAAAAGAAAGCTCCCAGAAAACGCGACTGCGGCCACAAATAACGTCAATTGTTTGAACATTGAAATTTCGACATAGAATGAATATATGTAAATTAAACTAAATGTAAAATAAATAATCAAGAGGAACGATTTTCAAATTTTGTCATGCAACCAAAACCAAAGTAACTATCAGCTAGCCAATCAGAACAACTGAAAACAGCGCAATGAACCAATCAGAATTCAAAGTTCACACATGATTCCGGAGTTAATTGCAAGCGCGGGAAAATGCGTGCAAGCAAGTGACGGTTGCATTTAGTTTTGCCTCTCATTGGTTGACAAAATGGCGCGAGTTTGGCTTTGACCAGTCACAAAGCAAAATAATGTAAACCAAAGCCAACGCGAAATTTCTGTCGAAACTCAATTGAAAACCGCTACTGATAGAGTGATTAATTGATTGATTAATTAAATATAAGTCGTGTAAAATCATATCTTCTTCTACCTACATAAAAGTTGGTAAGATCCGCTGGGATATCAAACCATCTATAAGAAAAAAAAAACAAATAAAGTAAGGCCCAAGAATTATAGTATAGAAAATATTAATTAAAGTACACTGTTTCAATCTAACCTAAAAAGTTACTCCGCCGAGGATGGAAAATGCCATTAAGGTCGAATAAGGAATTTTTAGTAGTTAGAGCCGGTTCCATTGCCAAGAAAATAGGAAACAAGAAAACGTTCTTTCAATTGGTGGATTTATATGGGCCAAGAGTTTTTAACAAGCCAGCAATCGTAAAGTTTGAAGCAAGCGATAAACATGCAAATGAATTTTATACCATCGTTGCAGCAGATTGATCCGCACCGTACCAGTGATGGCTGGTTTTTGCGGGTTGCTGTCGCAGGAGCGAGCAACGATTGGTGGAAACGTAACGCCATTATCATACACAGCAAATATTGGCGATTTTGACACAACTTGCTTACCCCAGTGACGACAGTTCAAGATGACTTGAAAAAGGTGTTGCTAGCATACATTCTACTGTAAACACCGTTTAGCGAGGGATTACAAACACAAGTTGCACTGAACGATTTCTGTTTAGAAGTATCTGGCGCAGGCATTGATCACTACTTACCCTTGCAGTTCTCGTTCCGGAGTAATCCTTCGTGAGATTTCTGGGCGATTGATTGAAGAGCTTCGGAGTGTTCTCTTTATGACTGTAAATAGTTTAGTGCAAAGTTAGTCGCCTTATCAATAATTATTCATGGTCCATAGTTTCACAATGTAGGCGCTGAGGTTTTTATGAGATTAACAGACTTCCTAGTGAAACAGATTGATATGAGAGAATATTATACCTCCTCTCTTGAAGAGCTTCCAGCACCAGAGCCCGAAAAGTGTCCTTTATATTGATTTACGAATATCTTTCAAAACTTATTCCAATTCTATATATCGTGTCAAGAAAGACTTGTTTTGACGAGACCATAACTCGGCTGACAAACAAAGAACTGTGTTCGTGGTAATAAAAGTCTCTCGTTGAGTTTGTTGGGATATGATGTAATTTTGTTACAAAAATGTGCGAGTTGCTCGATTAGTACACAGGGTGAAACAACAATGTTTACCAAACTACAACAACTCAAGAAAATAGTTTTTATCTATTATCTATTTCAAAGGGACAACCATTTCAGTTGTTAGTTTTATACATCTCAGGCACAGGGCGTGGTAGGACTGGATTGAAAGTTAAAACGGTGTACTCTCCGGCTACGCCCTACACAACAACTGTGATTATTCTCTAAAATTCGGGACGCGATTAAATCTTGAAGAAAGCGTTAGATTTTAGATTATTACTCACCTCTTTGATAAAAGATCGTGTTGATCCAAATCTGTCACGGTACCGTAAAAATTTAAAGCAATATAGAATGATTGTGCGTTCAGTGCTTTCTAAAGCGTGTTTTAATATATCATACAGACGGAAGTGAATGTTATTTTAGTTCGATGGTTATCATCCGATCACAATTGCATTTTCGAGAGGACAATTTGCGTGACCAAAAGATCATTACATGTAAATTTTGCTGCTTAATTCTCTTCAAATAAATAAATAAATAAATAAATAAATAAAAACAGTGTAAAAATGTATGTTCCCTTTTATAGTAATGATTAAGCTGCTTCTAGCTTTGAAATAAAGGGCGAATGAAGTTTATTTTCTAAATTTATCATACCAGCGGAACTCATTATTATTTTTGTTCGATGATTATCATCCGATCGTCAAAATTGCATTTTCGAGAGTAAAATTTCCGTGACCAAAAGATCATTACACGTAACTTTTGTTGTCTTAATTGTCAGCTACTTTAAATATAATTAATCAAAAATAATGAAAACAACAAAAGTTGAAAGGGTGCAAATTATTTACCTAGTCAATTTAAATAAATAAATAAATAAATAAATAAATAAATAAAAAAGCGTAAAAATGTATGCATCCTTTTTTATAGTAATGATTTAAACTCTTCTAGCTCTGAAATAAAGGGCGACTGAAGTTTATTTTCTAAGTTTGGGGTGTTTCGTTTTCTAGTTTCAAAGGTTTTTTGTTTTTCAGTTTTGGGTATCAAGGCTGGCGCAACAAATTATTCAGAAAACAATCATCATTAATTCATCTCTGTCTGTCTCCGTACTGCGATTGGTTCCTATAGTGCAACATTTTCAGCAATTTATTCACAAAAGACTTCTTTAGACTTAAATAAAAGAAAAATATGATTCGACAACTGACGTCCTTTCGAGAACAACCTTCAAGCTACCCAATAAAAGTCTTACAATATGCTTTCCAAAAACACATCGTTACAGCTGACGAGAACACTCAATCCTTTGCGACTCCTGATCTAGGACGGGGTATCCGTATTTGAGGCCCTTTCTAGCTAAAAAAAAAAAGGTGTAATATTATAAACACACGGACGGTTCAAAATGTCAGATGCGATTTTCACGTATTCATAGAAAAAATTCTTAGACTATTAAGCAAAATTAACTGTAGTATTTCTGGTGTATCAATGAGAACCTTTCATTCACTTCCCCTATCTGTTATTAACTTTTTGTGCATAACAAAAAATAGCCCGCCAAGCTAAAGCGCAACCGAGTGAATAATCTAATTCTGAATTTGACTCTGACCTAGATGCTCACAGCTTAAAATTATCTCCTAGTTGCAGAAAGGGCGAGGCATGATACAAACGTCCAGAACGCTGAAGAAGAAGACTTTAAGAGCAATTCTCCAGGAGAGTGAAGCAAAGTTGGAAATGAAAAATTTTAACCCCTCATCAAGTTTTGTGTGTAGGTAGGTTACCTTGGGGGATAGACAAAAACAACCATATTTGGATCGGCTGATGTATCGTTGCCATGGTAACCGCACTATATGACCTCGGCCTTGGGACCATGTTTTGAGCAAAAGTTCCACTCTCAAAAAGTAAAAGTAAACGAGTCTGGTTCTCGGGTGCATGAGAACCAATTCAAATGAAATTCATACAGATGGTAGAACCACTCTCCAAGTTTATAAAATTTGCCGTTACAATAATTTGGGTTTTATAAACGAGAAGAAAATGCTCGTCCTACTATGTTCCCTGTAAGCCATTTAGACAAGTAGGAAAAACAAGCACAACCATATTCGTTATTTCTCCGAAAGTACTCTTTCCACATAAACCAAATTAGCAGCAGAGATTACATAGATATTGACGTTTCTAAATATCATAAAATCAATTTGGGGAAAACTATACTCTGGCCATGGGTGCTGAATACACCTGGGACAAATTGCAAAAAATTGCAAAATTGGTAATTTTGAGAGCTCTAGTATTTAGCTCAAACAGGCTTTAGAGAGAGAAAATCAGCTTCAAAAGTATCTTTTATCATCTTGTCTGCTACCTACATTTAGTAAATAAGGTTTTGGCCAACAAATTTGATGAAATATAAATTGATACAAAACCTACCTTGAGGGTTTTGGGAATTTCTTCAGGATGCTTTCGTCGCGTGGTTCTCTCCAGTATCTCTCCTTCGCACGTTCCGTCTTTTTGACCAAATCTAGCGCAGACTAACAGTTACTCCCATCGAATATCCAGTTTGCTGTGTTTCAGACCAGGGATGATGATACAAGTAGCCCGCATACACTTGACAAAGAATAGTTGACAAAGTCCAAATCATGGTCGTAATGCTTGCGATTTCTGCCGTCGAGCACCTAAATTGTGGAGGGGGACAGGGGGGCGGGAGCCCGGGAGAATAGGGGGCGGGAGGGGTACGGGAGACGGGAGAGAAAAGGGCGGGAAGCGGGAGAGCAATACAAAACGGTGAATTTGTTTACTTAATAATGCGTTAGAATACTTTCAAAAAAAGAACTCAACAATGTTTTACAATGTTATTTGTCTTCCATTTAACGTCCTCTGAGGCTTTACACAATATTTTATTTCCGATCTGAGCACACGAAAATTCGTGTTCAGGCGATATATAAACAGGGTTACTTCCGGTGAAATTGTAAACCCTTTCATGGTGTTACGTCATAGCTCATGAAATGTCAAGCGTGGCATGTGTACACATGTGTGAGTGCTGCGCAAGTTGTTAGAAGTCTCAAAAGAAGTGAGCAAGGCGAGCAAATACGTGTCTTGTAAATTTAGTATCAGAGATATAAAAAAATTCAAGTTCGTCAAAGACCATTTTAGTTCTTAGTATTTTTCAGTACGGTAGTGAGAAATCTGGGGCATGGGCGACCTTCTTGGAAGTTAGCTCCCAATGACCGTCAATCGGACCGTAGTAATGAAGATTTTGCTGTAAGGTGTATGGGAATTTGCGAACGGAATGCTGTTTCAATGAGCACGTCGAGAGTGAGAAGTGGTTCGTTTCACGACCCCGTTTTTCTTTTTGGACAAGGCAAAATCGATTCCTATTACAATAGGCAGCTAAACAGCATGTGAAGCAATCGGGAACGACTTTATAGAAAAGAGGAGTAGGATTAGGAGTAGGAGGAGAACAGTGCAGCATCCCCGGCACATTGATGAAGACTTCTTTTTGATGAACAGTTTGTCCGGCTTAATTTCGCACGCTTTTTGCATTTAATTCACTAATTCTTTCCTCAGAGCAGTAGCAACGAGCTTAGAATTCACCACCAGTAACCCAGAGATTTAAACCTTGGATTGAAAGCAGGTCCTAAAATTTCATTTTACCTTTTCCCAAACTAAAAGCATTTTTTTCACGCAGTTTTAGGGACTAAGGATATCAAGAAAGATATCAAGATAGCCGCTGAATTAGTGTATCAAGTAAACGTGATGGATCCCCAATAAGGTGCCGAGAATTAGGCAGACATACCGAACTCTAACTGGGGCTTTTGGCTGCCAGCTCGCCATGTCCTTCTTCCCTATTTGAATTACATGATCCCAACAAATGAATGATTAAGAAATGCAACACTGCACAATGGACAAGACTGTTGTCACTGAAAGAATGGTTAAACCGTCAAACAAGACGAACATGTTCGTCAAAAATTAAATACAAACAGTTGTGATAAACATAAAGAAAACTTGCGCATTTTAGCTTGACCTAGCATATGAAACGTCAAGTTACATAAAATGCGCAAGTTTATTATGTCTGTCACCGCTGCTTGTATTTTATTTCTGATCAAGCTACGATGGTCCAAGAACAAAAGTCTTTTTGTTAGTCAAAACTCCATTAACTCAGAGTACAAAACCTATCGATAATGTTAACGTTAATCAAAATGTATGTAGTAAAAAAATGAATAATGAAAGGCCTACGAATGGTACGTCCTGGTACAGCTTTATGACTAATACAGGTTTCAGTGAAGCCTTCTAATTCACTCGGGGACGGGAGAAACGCGAAAAAGAGCGGGAGGCGGGAGGCAAAGGTACGGGAGGCGGGAGGTTCTGACCCCCCTGTCGCCCCCCCCCCCCCCCTCCCTAAATTCATTAATATTATTCAGCCAGGAAGTAAAGTAAATGTGTCGAGATCGACGTACAAAGCAAATGCATGCCTTTAAACAATCCAAAGTAACGTCTTTGGCTAAAATCGAGTCAGATATTGCGATAGTCGACAAGCCAAGAATGGTAAATAAACTGGACGCATAGGCCGTAAGTCCGGATGTATGTGTAATGATATCCTCTTGTAATGGGGTTGTTTCACAATGGCAATGGTTAAGAAAGCCAAACAAAAAAAAAAAAAAACAAAAAAGAAAAACAAAACAGAATAACCGAATGAAAACAAAAACAAAGGAAATGAAGCTGAACTGAAGTTGAACGCATGATCATAATAGCCGCACCCCCCCCCCCCCCAAAAAAAGATTGCTCTTTAGACTGTGAAAATGCAATTACAAATTCAGTTATGATAAACTATTCGTGACAAGAGAATGAAAAATTCGCGCATGAAATCTTATAATTACTTACCTGCACGGCAAAGAATAAGATCCATTTCGTCGCTGATTTCATCACGATTTATACTAAGTCCGTAGGCTTGCACGTGCCTGGAAAGATCCCTTTGACATTGACTGAGTTTGATATTGTTTCCACTGCACTCAAAAACCGAAACGTCCCTTTTGGGATTTGAAAGAGACCAACTTTCCATTGTCCCGACCAGGATATTTTCCTTCGCACGACGATATGCAAATTTCCCTTACAGTTTTTTTGATCGACGGCACAAATTTACGTCCGGTCACCCCTCCTCCCGCCAAAAAAAAACAACAGCAAAAAATAAATAAATAAATAAACAGAAAGAATGCCAAAATTTGGGCAGGTATTGGGTACTGAATGTAAAAATTTATCGGCTTGAAGAGGACTTATTTATTTCTGGAGGAGATCGAAGGAGAGGTGGTTCAATAATTCCAACTTCGTAACTTCTAATGTGTACGCTAATGCCCCAGATCAGCGACGTATCTTACATGCAGGCCATCCTTAACATCCAATAAGCAATGAATTAAAAAAAAAAAACACAAACAAACAAACAAACCCAGGAAACATGGGCGGCTTATGTGGTTGCGAAAAACGACTAGTTAAGCGCTTTTATTTTGGCTCTTTATTCACCACTGTAAAACAGTCATAAAAGCGGATCAAAAGTCGTTCTTTTAGTCCCCCTATCAATGATATATTGTACCAAAAATATCTAAAGAAGAGATAATGCCATTGCGACAATTAGCCGAAGCTACAAAAACAAACAAACAAAAAGCGCGTATATCGCATTTAAAACTACATCCAGTCAGCAGTTTTGCTACTCGCATTTCCGGTCTACACACGTTTGGTCGTAAACAGGTCGTAAACAACGATTTCTTCGCTTATCAGCCATGCACCACGGAAT
The DNA here is from genome assembly GCF_977016875.1 of Pavona decussata. Classification (NCBI taxonomy): domain Eukaryota; kingdom Metazoa; phylum Cnidaria; class Anthozoa; order Scleractinia; family Agariciidae; genus Pavona; species Pavona decussata. The sequence goes on from NW_028145649.1 coordinate 453,619, forward strand.
GTACGGCTCGATTTAGCCAAAGACGTTATTCAGAATCGTCGCAAACATGCATTTGCTCAGCTGTGATCTTGATGCATCTATTTAACTTCCTGGATGGATTGTATTGATTAATTATTTCGATACTCGACACACGACTGTGTTTGACCTGTTCAACTGTTCTTTATTCGGGTTAATGCATCATCATCTTTGGTCTAAAAGTAGATGTTCGGCAAGACTAGGCAGTTAGATTTGTCCTTTCCGCTAGAGTCTGTGCAAGATTTGGTCTAGAAAATGGAGCGAGCGAACTGAGGAGAGACCCATCCTATACGACAAAAGCATCCTGAAGAAATTCCCAAAAGTTGCAAGGTAGGCTTTGTTTTAATTTATATTTCATCAAATTCGTTGGGCAAAACCTAATCAATCAAATGTAGATAACAGATAAGATGAATGAAAAAACCTCTGAAGCTGATATTCTCTATCTAAAGCCTGTTTGAACCAAATACTGGAGACCTCAACATTTCCAATTTTGCAATTTTTTGCAACTTGCCTCGGAAGTCTTCAACACACATGGCCAGAATATAATTTTCCCCAAATAGATTTTATAATATTTATAAACTTCAATATCTATGTAAGCCCTGCTGCTAATTTGGTTTATGTGGAAAGAGTACTTTCGGAGAAATAACGAATATGGTTGTGCTTGTTTTTCCTTCTTGTCAAGATTGCTGACAGGCAACATAGTATTACGACCAAGGTCTTCTTGATTATAGAACCCAAAATACTCTAACAGCAAATTTTATAAACTGGAAGAGTGGTTCTACCATCTGTATGAATTTCATTTGAATTGGTTCACATGTAATCGAGAACCAGACTCGTTTATTTTTACTATTTGAGAGGGAATTTTTCGGTCAAAACATAGACCTCAGGCCGACGTGATCAAGTGCGGTTTCTATGGCAACGACACACCTGCTGATCCAAATATGGCTGTTTTTGTTCATCCCTGCAGGTAACCTACCTCCACACAAAAAATGAAGTGGGGTTAAAAATTTTCATTTCCAACTTTGCTTCACTTTCCTGGAGAATTGCTCTTAAATGCTGATTGTTGTTGCAATACTTGGTTGACAGGGAAGGAAGACAATATTCCACAGAATAATAGTGTCTTTAGGGGAACCTATGTTAGAGTGTAATATAGTTCAGCATACCTCAGTGACCGACTATCGCGTAACGTGCAATATGATTGGCTACAGGTGCCGTCTATCGATCGATAGATGTCAGTTTGTCAGTGCGCGCGCGATTTCGCATGCATCATTGCACGAATATATCAAAATTTATGAAATAAAAAGATTTTTTTGCTTCATAGATCGATCACTGAGGTATGCTAAAACAATTAGACGGCTTGCTCTCGGTTTCTATCGCCTTTGATAGTTGACTCGGGGCTTCGCCCCTCGCCAACTATCAGCCGATAGAAACCTCGAGCTCGCCGTCTAATTGTTAAATGGACCACAGGAAGGATGCCCTTCTGGGAGGATAATAGGTTAGCAGGTTCGATGGTACAATCTTGGAGAGAGGAGACCTTATGGAGGCCATTGCAGTTACTGTGGGGCAGAGTGCAGCCGATAGTCTATTAGTCTATCAAAAGGGGGAGAACACCACACCCCACAGCGAAAAATAGGGTTGTAGGGCTAACAAACGATAGCACCCAACTGATGGAGCAACTACTGAGTTTGTTTATCATCTTTTTCTTCCTCTGTTTTGTGTGTTTGATGGTCACTGGACTTATTTGTGTATTTTCTTATTCTTCCTTTTTTGTGTAATTTTGTTTACGGGTCCTTATCCCCAACACGAGGGACAGAAATTATTTAGTGATGATTCTTCCCAAAAATCGGAGGAAATGAGCTGTTCCAAAGGACTGCACTAGTATAACTTAAGCTCTTTTTCATAAAGTGGGTGCGAGGCAATGTAACTACAGTTTTGTTAATGGAGTCTTTTAGAGCTGAGAAAATTCAGTTATTTCACAGCCGGACAAACAGCTTGCTTAAACTACTCAGGTGTAAGAACATGCAAAGGTTTAAAGACCATTATAGCTTTTAGCATTTCTCGTTAAGTACTTAATTTTCTCCACCCAACAAGACCCCTTCACAAAAACAACAACAAGATTTTACTATGTGAAGAAAACATAAAAGGAAACGTCCAAGGTTTTCAGTTCGCTATCGAGGACGTTCCCTTAATTAAATACAGAATCCAACTATGATAAAAATGTAATAATTTCAAAGTTTTCTCAGTTTACTTCTAAAAATGATAAAATCGTTGGCTTCTGCTATTTCACTAGGGAGCGCGCGCGTTCCCATGTATTCTGACGAACAATGAGTGAAAATTAACAGTCAACCTTAGCTCTTGGCTGTCTTAACTTAAGTGAATGATTAGCCCCCGTTTTTTAAAATAAGAGAAAAATTCAAAGTACCTTAGCCAGCGCAGTTAAGACCGTTAAGTCCGTGAACAGTGTTAAATATAACCTTTATTTACCCTAGGCAAGTACTAGTGGGGCCGAGCATTAAGCAACAAACCAATAATTTAAATTGAAAATAACAAGGTTAAAAATCCCAACTGGCAGGAGGCAGACTAGCTGGCTATTTACAGGCGCGGCCGAGGGGTTGAACTTGGGGCTACCGAGGAACAACTGGGACCTCCAGACTTCAAGTTCGGAGCGCTAATCACTCGACGACGTTGCCTCCTCCTGTCTTGTGGCATTCTAACAGAGATAATTAATTTCTTGATAAATTATAGCAGAGGTAAGTTCCTTATTAAATTTTCTTGCTTTAAGACCAGTTAAAGCGCGCACGTAAACGCCATATAAAGTTCGCACTTAACTGTGCGTTTCTTGCACGACCCACCCACGCGAGTTAGCCTCACCCTTCTAACTACCGGCTTACTTCTGTTTTTAAACGATTGTAGTGCTATTTTCACAAGGTAAATATTGTATCTACTTCATTCTTATGAGAATCAGTCGCGGCTTTTCCGTCCATGACAGGTGCAGATATATAGCATAAAACGTTCTAAAACACAGCAGGGTACCCAGCGGGATCATTCTAATACAGCAAACTATGGCAAAATATGGAATCATTTAATTGGTTGCATGATATTATAAAGGAAAATACAGGGAGATGTAAAGAATCGACCATAAGAGGACACAGAAAAAAAAATCTAGGCCTCAGATTTTTTTGTGTGTCCTCTTATGGTCGATGATTTACATCACCCTGTATTTTCCTTTATTTAATTGGTTGTTTTCTTTTTACTAAACTGTGATTATTCACGGAAAATTAGACCTGATTGTTAACATTTTAACATAAATTGACGCAAGATTACAAAATAAGCCAAAGTTCGTTTGATATTACAAGCATCTTCCTCGGTTTTGCAAAATCTCGATATCGATAAAAGTTGTAAAGTCCTTATTTTAAATACGAGATGAAAAATGTAAACTTTTTAGAGATATTTTAAAATGCTACGTATTTTTCTTACTGATGTTGCCAAATTGCCGGTGGAAATTTCCACCGACATTTTGCATTTGGCATTCAAATCAATGTAGGTGGAAATTTCCACTTCACTGCAGATGTCAATAGTAATATAAACGCTGAAAGCACAAAAGCAGTGAGGAGCAATACTTTCGGTACTTACGATAAAGAAAACTTAGCTTTAAATCTCTCTTTTGACTGCACGCTAAACTGAATCGAATAGAGCGACCTCACTACCTGCAAAGTTTTCAACTGCTGGCTAGGAAACGTAACAATAGTATCACTTTTAATTTAATCAATTTTTCTGGAAAATTCCCACAAATGTAGGTCGGTCGGATGACGGTAATTGAAACACGCTTTCCTTGCCGCCATATATGTGATATCGGCATCGAGATTTGCCGAAGCTCAAGTTTATGAGCTACAAAACTGTTTGATTGTGTCCTTCACTGCTTATTGTACGTCTGGGATTTTCCAACTGTAAAGAAGCGGGTTTAGGGACGAGCTTGAATGCATCAGAGTTATGGCAAAAAACCAAGTGATTTGGGAGGGTTTGTTTGTTAATCCAAACACGAATTTTTTGAAAAACACAATGCCAAAAGGAAGATAGCAGACAGCTAATGACAACTGTATCCACGCTATGCTAGCAACCGTTTTCTTGTATCGTGTAATGTTCAGTGGACTTTCTCCGGCTCCATTTGGTTGTCCTTGGTCCACGAGGCTGTGTACTTGAGCTTGATGTTGCCGTAATTTAATGTAGATCTTGATGTAACAAAAAACTGATATGATAGCTGAAAGTGTGCAAACGCCAACGGCAAAAGCCAAGCTGTATAACTTATCGCTGAAAAAAACGTACAAGAATCCAATGACAACACTAAGCAATACACAACAAACTATAGCTGCCCCAATTCGCCTTAAAGTTACAACATGTCTGTATCGAAGCCCCAATAAAAGAGCGAGAAGCCTGTCCATCCCTATGGCCGTCGATATTAAATTATACAATGCGCTGAATACTACGCGCGCTGTGATTGGTCGTTGCCCATGATCTATTACAGTACAGACACACGGATGACGTCACGGGAAAAATTGTTTTCTTTGTTTTGTACAACATGGCACGCAGTTTTGAAAATGTTTGCGAGACTAATTCGAATTGAGCAAGTGAAGGCCTCGAGAAAAGTTTAGCAGAAGCTGTTTACAAACAAGAAAAAAGAAGAAACCAAGGCGAAAGTGTTCTTGTCAATTTGAAAATGCCTAAACTGGAACAAATCTTTAAAACACCTGTTAGCGCTACGAAAAGGTTCACAGTTTTGGAGATATTTACTAGATTATTCTGCTTTGAGCAAGCGAAGGCCTCGGAAAAAAATAAGAGGAAGCTGTTTACGAGTACGATAAAGAAGAAGAGAAGAAGCCGACACGGAAAGTAGCGTTGGTGACTTTGAAAATGCCTGAACTGGCACAAATCGAACAGTCAAGCACTACGAGGCAAGTTTGTCGTGTTTCCTTTCTGTTCATTGTATAAAACAAATAGATTCCAAGTTGCCGTAAGTCTGTTCAGTAATAGATCACAGAAGACGTCAAAATGTGGTAAGAACATCAGTGACACACTCGCCTGCGGCTCGTGTGCCACTTTTTTGTTCTTACCACATTTTGACGTCATCTGTGATCTATTACTGAACAGACGCACGGCAACTTGGAATCTATTTGTTAAGCTGATGACATGCCAAAAGTGAAACCGTAACCACCAGTTATGTCGGGAACATATTGAAACGTTTTCATATTTACCGCTGTTATGTAAGGCAAGTAAAATATGGCTCGCAGTGGCAAGGAAACAAGTCCAACGAAAAGATCAATGACTGCCAGGCATTGAAACAATAATTTTGTTGGCCGGTAAAGAGAAGTGACTTTGTGAAGAGCGACTAGGATCAGACCATTGCCAAGAGATGCAACGACGGACAGAAATATGTTCAAAGCAACAAAAACCGTGGCCACGTCCACTGATAATGTGCCGTTTTGGTAAATCTGCAAAGTATATTCATCTGTTGTAAAATTTTCCATTCCTGTGACTTTCGTGGAAATTGTGCTCCCACTTTAATACAATTGTGTAGATGGGATTATTTGTTAGAAGCCTCGTCGGTTGTCATTTATGAGTATTATATTTTCACAAATTCGACCACCTGCTTTTCTGGCTAATTTTTGGGCATTCTTCAAGACAAAACCATAATTTACATGTTAGTGTCAGGGAAAGTTTAACTTCCAGAACTTCCTTGATAGAACAGCCGTTTAGAACCGGAAGTCATTCAGCCGTCCGCACCTATAAGAACACTGATTCTGGAATGTTTTATTTCTTAGGTAATTACCATGGTTTAGAAACCGTACAATACTACTAAATTTAGCTCTTTAGAGGAATTTCTAGAACCTCGAAGCGTACGTATATAAAAAAAGAAAGAGCTCGTCCATACAGAAAGGTGTAAATCTTAAGAAGCTTCGTGAAGTAATTGGTGGAATCAACGTTGTGGAAATAATTAAACCGTTTGTTGCTTTTAGTGGTGATCCTGAGTTCCGTCTGGGAAGGACAATTTAACAAGAACTTCGCTACCCTGAGAAAATGCCGAATTATGCACTCATTCGTCGGAGCTATGTCCATCCGTCCACCCAAACGAACCCACAAACCATTACTCATACCAGGCTTTTCCCAGTTGCTGGAGTGAAGAATTATTTTAAGTCAACTCTCGATGGTCGTCTATTGTGTTCCAGACGCCGTCGTCAGTTTTAACAGCTCTGTAAGTTACAAGGTAATTGTTAATTGTAATCGAGTTCACGTAATTCACCATTCGAAAACAATGTTTCTGGAATACTCACAGAGATTTTATTCATTGTGCGGAGACGGATGGAGCGTATAGGCCTGTCTGTAAAACACAATTGTTGGGTAGATGTTATCGCTGACTACCTCACTGGTTGTCATTTATAACTATATTTACAAATCTGACCTTTAAAGGACCCTAGTCAGCCTCTGCCATTTTCGATGCCATCGAAAAAATTGATATTGCATGGTGAAGTGAAATCTTATTGCTTTACTGCAAATTGTGTTCCTGAAAGTATGTTTCATTATCTATCGTAGTTTCACAGTGATTTCGTTCATGTTGACATGCTCCGAATAAAATATAATAGCCAAACTCTCGCATATAGACAAGAAAAAAGGTGTGGCTGACTGGGGCCCTTTAAGGAACAGTTCGGGGACCGGTTTGTCGGACAGCTCTTTCAATTTTTGTTGGATTTCAGTTAATCCTTTACCAACCCAAACCGGGATTTCCCCCCCCACCTTCCACAATGCCACTTGGATGATATATAGTACATTCAAAGACGATTTGTTTGAGGTTCACAACAGGAAATGATGACGTCATATGTGTCACTTACGTCATCATTGCCAAACGGCGGCCATCTTGGATTTCTGGATTTGACTAAAATTCTGAAAACCGCCAACCAACCGAAACCATTAGATCACTAAACCAAGCTAAGAACGTGTTACTTCAAAAAAGGTAATTTTAACTAATTGAATCAGGAATATTCCATTTTCGGAAACACGTTTCTTTCACACATTGAAACCGCAAAAATATGCTGACCTCGCTCCTTATAATTCGGTAGCAAAACCTAGGAGTTGCTATGTAAACCCAAGGGTAAAACATGACAACGTATTACAAAGGAATGTTCTCATCGAGAGCCCCTTTTATTTACTTTTTTCGAAGAATGTCTTCCATTTCAAACAATTTGCAGTTCTGTACTATTATGCAAACTACCACATGCAGTTATTCAAAACACACAATTATTACTGGAAAAATTCTTCCAACGGACCAACTTCTATTTCGATAAAACTAAAAAATATCAGTATTAGTACATAAATGATAATCAATGAAAAACACCAGGATTCTTGGTTATGAAACAGGGCTCGAAGTTAGTTCGAAATTGTTTCAGGAGATCATTTGAGACCGCTGAGAGAACACATTAGGTAACGTTTCATCCAAATTGTCTTGATGCAAAACTGCGACAGAAATTGCACGACAAATATTGCGCATTTTAACGTACCCTACAGGCCGCAACACAAAAATCTCGAATTTTTCTGCTGCCAAACATTACCATGTGCGGTGCGGAATCGAATTCTTCCTCTCGCAGCTATTTCGGTATATGCCATGTTCGTAGCAGGGTCCTTTGCACTTGGCCGTTTTATGGTACAACTTCTGTCGCAATCATGTTGTGAGATAAATTTTAAGAAATTTTGCCCGGAGCAAGACCTTCTTTTCAGACTGAAGAACCGTGTGTTTTCGTCTTATTCAAAAGCTAAGTAATTTTGTCTAAAGGTCTTTTTGAAAATGTTACAGATGTAGGGGACGTCAAAAGCCATCCATAACTAACCCAAGGAACACAGCTGTGTTCTAGTCTTTAACTGCCACAAACATCACACAAATTGAAAGTATTAACAGATTTTGAGACAGTTAATATATATGACACTTGATACATTTCAAATATATGATATTTTATACATTCCACTTACAAACATGTATCGACAAAACTGCACCTGACGGTAATTTTTTTTGGATTACTCAAAAATGCACGACAACATGTAAAAGTTGACAAGAGATGAAACAGTAGGATTCATTATAAACTCTGCCCGTTTCACGCAAAGTTGGCCTTCCTCCATGGCTCCACAAAAAATTATCGCGCGATGAAAGTTTTGTTGACCTCAAGATCAAAGAGTAGGGCTTTTATGTTTCCACGTATAATGTCTCGGAGGAAGAACTCAAGGACTTCTTAAGATCAAGGCTGTCTAGATAAAACAGTGACCCCTTCAACAGTCCCTGTACTTAGAAAAGATTTTTTTGAGTGCTTAAGTGTGGAGTGCCGTCCTAGAGTTCCCCGGCTTCCTAGCCCTGTGACGGAAATTTGGTTTGATGGGATTTGGATCCACAACATCTGGATTATACCAGTAGCGCCCTAAACAACTAAAATACGAGCTAATTGGGGAAATTTCGGTTATGGCAGGCATCTAGGGAAACAACGATCAACTGAGAATGTTAAAAAAAGAAAGCCATCGTGAATTCAAAGTTGTAATGTTGCATGCAGACTAAACAACAGTGATCACGTAATGAATCTAAACAATCTCCAAGCGAAACCAACGATGCGCGAAGTAGGCAGATATTTAAGCTGGTCGAGAGCAAATCAAGATTTAATTATTATAGTGTATTGTAACTTCTGATTGTCAATCAAATACCGCTCTAATGAGTCAAGGCTAAGAGCGAGACCTATGAAGTAAACAAATAATCTCATTCCAATTTTCTTTTAGAAAACGGTGTTTCTCCATTAAAAAATAAAATAGAAGAAATCTTCTATGGTTACTATAAAATCTTAGCAAATCTTTCGGCACTAGCCACTCCTCCCGGAGAATTGTGGGGCTTCCATGGACCACGACTCACAGCAGGCTTTTGGGGCTTGACAAAAAATTTTTGCCTGATGATATCCTTTCGGGGGTGGACTTGGTCTTGAGGGAACTGTTCGTTCAGCTCATGAGGCTCCGAAATCCACAATTTATACACCAAAGAAGAGATGACGACATTTCCAACCTCCTTTACAAGGGAGTCCCTTTCTCCTCTACAGAAGCTGAGAGGCCTCTGTTAGGAGGAGAGAGAGAGCAACCCTACTGGGGATACTGTCAACTTACATCTAGACGACGAGTTCATCTGTTTGACTTTATATATACCGAGAAAAATTATCAGATGAACCAAAGATGCTTGACCAAGTTCGGCATGCAGACAAGTTATCTGTCTCTTGACTGTATAGGTGGTTTGCATTGCAGCCATGTTGGTGGACAAAACGAAAGAAAATTTGTTCACAAAGTTTGCATAAAAAGGGAAGTTAACTCCCAGAGGGGAAAAATCTTATTGCTCCTGTCCACCAACATGGACGCCATAAAATAAAATCATTTGACGATCGGGTCAACAGTAAAAAATGTTTAGCTTATCCACATACACACATTCAAACCTAAGATGACATTTGAAGATCTGGACGAAGCTTTGTTTTAAAATCGCGCAAACTTTATAACCAACTAAATTCTGGCTTGAGCTACAAAATTGTACGTACCTAACAAAGACGTGTATATGCTCATACAAACAAGACTTCGGATGGCGTTGGTTTATTCTTCCTAATTATCCGATATTTTGTGCCTTCTTACCTTGGCTCGTCGTTGTCGCCGAAACATCTCTAGCCGGGCATTTTATGGAAGGGACAACTATTACGCGTCTTCATCTCAACTCTGTAGGTTCTCCCCATCTCTTAATAATCTCGCAGTATGCCCCTTCTCCCCCCTACCCCCCTTCACGTGGAAGATTTTGCAGGAGCAAAGTCTCTGCAGAGTCCCACCCTCACCGGTCCACTCCGCATTATGCGAAAAGCTTTACATAAGAGTTGTTGAACTCTTTCTCTCCCATGTGGGAAGCATTTTCTTGGCCAGCACGAGGCTTAGCCTCAATTCGGTTCTAAGCTTGTTTTCATCCTATAATGTCATAAAATGACTACTTTCATTTCTAATTCTGGCAGACCTTTAAAAACGCGTGGGTTTCATAAGGTCTATCAGCTTGATGTCGGTTACCTCTCGGATTTCTTGGAAAAGTTCGTCTTAACATTACAGCGACATGACAGAGACCAATCCGATAGTCAGAAAATGCAACCGTCGACAGCTGTTTAGAAATGGCCACGTGTAACTTGACAGTGAAAAGCTTTCGAACTTTCGAACTTTCGACAACGTACACTTTGCGGATACGATATTTTGATTCTAACAAGTAAGAATTTAGAGAAACAATTTAAAATAAAAGATAGCCAAAAGAGACTTAGTTTTGAAGACATGGTGGCTTCATTTTCAAGTCAAGTCAAGCCACGATGTTTCGAAACGTAGTTTGTTTTTGCTGATATTTTGATTACCGTGCTTAATTAAAATATTCGAAAAACTTCCTTCATCGAGCAAAGCAAAAGGTATTTAATATCTTGTGATGACCTTTACGTTTGTCTGCCCGCTGAACAGACCTTATCAAAGTAAAGTAAAATTGTACTTTGGATTGGACGGCAAGCAATTACAGGTGGCCAGTTAGATGGCGTCGTTTCCAAGGACAGCCAATAATCAATAGACTGTTTTAGTGTTGACTACTGTAAACCATGTTTCAGTGAAAGACGTTTAGCACAAACTGTCGCAGAATCTTTCACGGACTCCGCACTCGCCGGTTCACAAACTGAAGAGGACTGTATCTTTTCTTTACTGAAGATTTATTCCAACATTCCAATAATCCGACAATCTCCGATCCATTCTACAATTCACTATCTTCTATAAATAGCGATTCACAGTTCCATTCACAATTCGTTCTTACTCGATCTGACCTTACATTATAATTGTACTAAGATTTACTAGGTTCTATTTGCGAGACAAGTATTTTCCCTGCAATCACGAGCACAGTAAAATCCCAAGCCTACACTATTTTAATGCTCGTAAATTTAATTTCTATTACACAACTACACGCGTTTCTCTCCCTTATTTAGCTTAATAGATGTGTGTAGTTACATCATTGTCATGCAGTACATTAACTTCGGAGTTTGCCGGTTTACAAGTGTGCAATCTGCTTTATTCACTAACTTAATCTTATCGGTGATACATGTGATATATTTCGTACGGCATTATTCATTCAATTTATTTTCTAGTTAATATTCAGCATCATGCTACATTTCAGTTTACGTCACGCACATCAGTGCTTCTTTCCCGACACAAACTAATCATTATAAAAGGCTAGCTATTAGTTCTTTCAGTCGGTAGAGTGGACATAAATTGCGCGCAATTGAGAAGGTAATGAAGCATTGTCACGGTATTTTTCTAAGTTTTTCTCAAAACAGCACAAAATTTTGTCAAAGTAACTTTTAATCAAACATAAATTTTCTCTAAAAGTACAAAGAAAACAAACTAAACAGACTTCTCGAAGGAAGAGCAAAACATAAGCAATCAGCTTAGTAGGATCTTCCCCAATAAACCGCATGAAAAAAACATTTTCATCCTGGTCATCTGCAAAGGTAACCTACACGAATTTTTTGTGCACTAGTTATTGGAGTTTTATCATGAAACAAACTGGGGCATAATTGCTTTAACGCGTCCATTAATACACGTTTTTGTTTCGACATTCGGGAGTAACACAAAAGTGACAATGCCCCTTTAAGGGCCGATTTCGACGGTGCGAATTTGTCGTAAAAGTTGAGTAAATGGCGAAGACGTGACAAAAAAATTGAACAAATTTCAGACGTTTTGGGCTTCGCCTCTCATCTGTGGAAGGGCGAAAGTGTTAAGTGTGATTTTCGTTCGAACTCACGAATCAGAAAATATATAGGGCGAGTGCCGTTTAGTTTGGGATGCTTCCTGGCTTCGTTTTCGACCTTCGAAGTGCTTCATTTTCTAATCTTGGATATTTAGTATTTCTTTCTCGACATTCCGCCGCCCCAAGGCCAGAAAAAATTATTATTGACAGCGAGCTGTCGTACCTTTTTCCTTAGGTCATGCGCACAAAGTGACAATAAAATGATGCAAATACGTAAAATGAACGAGGGGGATTGGGGAGATACATCGCGCGCTAAAGAACTTAGGAGAAGAAAGAGACCGCTAGCGGTCTAAAATTATTCCTAAGGCACTTATCATCAATTCATTTTGGCACAAGTAACATTGAAACCTCCAACATTTTTCCTACATTAATGCAAAAAAGACCTGTTCGCGCCTTCAAGAAAAGAGGTTATGATTATACAAATAAGTCATTTCGAAACAAACAGTCATCAAGTTAACCGATAATTTACATGCTTTCCAAAAGCACATTCCTCTGGGTCCTCCTTGAACTATTTTCTTGTAAGCTTGTGTTTGTTGATTGCATGATTCTGCAGCTATTTGATTGTTGTAGGCCGCCAGTGGGGAGAAGAAGGAGCTTATAAGGGGTTGGGGTGGGTACGTCTTGAATTTTTTGTTTTTGTTTGTTTGTTTGTTTGTTTGTTTGTTTTTGTTTGTTTTTTTTTGTTTTTTTTTTTTGTTTGTTTGTTTTTGGCTTGAAATATATATATACTTTTTAATAGAAACCCGCAACTTTCTTCCCTTCTCGCAATGTGAGTGGCAAGAACGTGCTATCCAGGGAAGAAGGGATGGCGCATGCGCAGTAATAACAATCCTCGCCTCCAATAAAGCGGCCCAGGTTCAAGTTGAATTTATTATTGGTTCTTATCTTTGCTCCGAGGGTTTTTCTCCGGTTACTCCCGTTTTCCTCTCACCACAAAAGCCAACATTTTCAAATCCGAATTCGAGCAGAAACGCAAGGACATCTCAAAAGAGAGTTTCTAGAGAGCTCTTTGGTGCTCCGTGGGACTAAAGTGAACGGATTTTTTTGCGTCTTTGTTTTGTTTAGAAAGGAGTAAGAAAGTATTGCTTCTAACTCCACTTCTAATTTTAAACCGAAACAAAGTTTAGTCCACAGTCAACTGAAAATTTCGAGATGCATATTTGGACTCAAAGCATAAAATAGCTGAAAGAAGCCAACATTTTTTAAAAAAAATTTAAAAATAACCAAAATATTCCAGCAGTTTTATTTTCCACTAGTTTGTACACCGAAAACAATCCTGTTTTTACCAATCGTCCTCGACTTGTTTTTGGCGCAGGTCTGATCTTTACCGATAACTTCGAGGTATTTTCCTATTTTTTGTCTTTGGGGTAAGACTATTTTCGACTGTAGAAATGAAGCCACCGTCATTTGGGAGCGCTTAAAAGGAAAAAAATAAAGAACACATGATTATTATTTTATTGTGAATGTTTTGTTTACTTAAAGGGGAAGTATCAGAAGTGTCGTTTCAAAACCGAAAATTGTTTGCCTGTCAGCAGAAACAACGAAATAATTGTCAAGTTTGATATAAATTATCACCCCAGTGTAACAAAACTGTCGAATGGTGCCTCTGGCCAGAGACAGAGTAGGCCAGTACAGATTGAAATTTGAAAAATATTAGGTTGTTTTTCAAGTTCTCGCATTTTTGTTTCCAAACTGCGCTAGAACAGATCACGAGTTGTTCCTTAAAGAATTGAGTTAATTTCTTTCCTTTTTTTATTTTAGAATTATTTGGCAGCTGATTGAAGGTCTTATTTCATTATTTTTAACAAAAGATATCAAAAACCCCATGAAAACCTCGTAAACCGAGTCACCAAAAACTTTATCAATGGAAATGCGAGTTTCATCGTGAAACGAATCGGTTTCAAGAACTGATTTGGAGGCGCATTCTTTTGAGACAGATTGTAGCTAGTCTTATTCCGGTCCAGAAATAACAGAATACACAGACTACCAGTTCACAAAAGAACACGTTTGTGCCTATTCCGATTTTATCGACTAAGAACGCAAGTCCTCCTATTTCAATAAAATTGAAAGCTCTCTCAAAAGAACGCAATTTCTATTCTGGGCATACCGGATTCCGATCACTCTTCTTTCAGGGACAGAATGAATGAAATACTGTCGTGTTCATGCCGAAAACAGAATAGGACCCAGAAGAACATGAAAATCATCCACTACCTGTATTCCTATTTCGGAATAGTCCCAAAAGAATCAGCGACCTTTAAAAATGAGGAACGAGGCAGCCATGTCTTGTTTCCCATGACAACATAAAGGAATTTTATTTGTTGTCGTTGGTTTTTTTTTTGGATTCATAAGAGTTATGTTCCATCACACACAAAAAAAAAAAATATATATATATATATCCAAAATAAAAATAAAAAAGAAACAATCTGCGTCATCTATTCTAAATATAATCACAGGTCGAATATCATTCGGACGAATTTAATTCGAATTGACTTTGTCTGTAAGACGACGATATAACTTGAAATTCGATTTAGACGACGGATTTAAATTCAACCAACTTGAATAATATAGGATGCTGGAACTTGGCGTGGACAACCTACGGCGATTCCAGATTAAAGAAAACGAATCGATATCGATAGAGTTTAAGTAAACCAAATGGACATTATCATACGTCAGGATCGGTTTCGCTGAACAGCTCCTTATTGGTTTGAAGACGCTTCTTCTGCCAAACAAAATAAAATAAAACAAAATCATTTAATCTGTGAGAGCATCGGTATGAGTCTTCTTTGGTGAGCAGTGCGTGACATAACGTGACGAGCATGTCGACATTCTGCCTATCGACAAATAGCTAAGTCATTAGTCTATTCCAGACATTCATGTTTTGAAAACTGAAAGAAAAGATGGTGCACGATTGAAAAATTAGTTAGTGACTTCACCCCTCTAATCTCACAAACGTTTCTGCCATTTCACCATTTCGGCTCATAAGCCTGAACGCGTTGAACAGCTTCAGTCAAAGTAAAACAAATAGAATCAACACACAGCAAATTTCATCATAACGTAGCTTTCAGACAGATTTCAAGACCCTCAGTCCCTGACTGTCCTTTTAAGGACATGATGTTCATGAGAAATTTCTACCAACACCTGGCAGATGGGAAACGCGCCAGTGTGGCTGTTTACCAGGCTATGAAATCACTTCGGGAGTCACAAGAGTTCGGTGCCGTAAATAAATAAATTAAATTGTAAATAAATAAATAAATTGTAAATAATTAAAATTATTTACAAATAAAATTACTTTTGTCTAAAGTCCAACGCAAACTAGACTCACCATTCTCCGTCTGTTGGCCTATTTCAAGAGTGACGTCATCACCAATTAGCACAAATGGAGCCCAGTACTTCACGGCACCGAACTTCTGTGACTCCCGAAGTGATTTCATAGCCTGGTGAAGAGCCACACTGGCGCGTTTCCCATCTGCCAGGTGTTGGTAGAAATTTCTCATGAACATCAGGCTTGCCTCGTCATCAATCGCCCAGAGTGACACCAGAATAGACCGAGCACCAGCACACAAGAAAGCACGTGCTATGCCGACCACACCCTCAGACTTGACCTCTCCCCGGCCACTGTGACAGCAACTAAGCACAACAAGCCTTGCACGCAGACGAACGGCTTGCACTTCTGACATTGTTAAGATGTAATCTTGCTTTTCAAGGATCTGCAATGTCCTGTCAGACTTTGGGGCCAAAACAATTTCTCCGGTTTCTGCACATCCATGTGCGGCAATGTGCACCAAGGCAACAGACTTGCGCCTTTTCAGCACTTCGTCTTTTGTTGCATCACGCCCAATAAGAGGTGTGGTGTTTAGAAGTTTTCCAATCATCTTTGCTTCCTCTCTGGCAAACTCTAGCTGCTTCCAACCGTATTGGTTGGTAACTTCCTTTAAACATGGGTCTCCCACGACCAGCGCCCCAGTCTTAAAGTGGAAGTCGTCAGGTGCACCTGCAATCAGCTTCAACGCGGTCAGCGAGGGAACAGTGCGAATCCTGATTGACTCACTGAATGCAGAATAAGGAGCCAGGCAAAATGGACCATCCGGAACAATTATTAACTGATCACCATGGAGCAAGTCCGCAATGGGGCCAATAATAACATCGTACAGTCGACGCAAAGAATTGACAGAAGAAGTTGAGGACTCTTCTATTTCCTCCAAATCTTCTCTTTTAGACCTTGAGTCATCACCGAGCTCATCCATTGAGCGATTCTCGCAAATCACACCACCACGGGTGCCAATCTCTGCTAAGGTTTCTTCCATAAACAACGGGACAGTGCCACATGGTTGTGTTTCGATCTGTTCAAAGAGAATCTCGCTTCCTTTTCTCAGCACCCAAAAATTTGTCCTGCAGCAATCCCATGCTACAAAAGCTGTGGGTGTTGACAAATTGTTTAATATAAAGGAAATAGTTTCCTTTGGTTCAACTGACGCGGACGGTTGTGAGTCAACCCCATACTGTGTCTTCAAAACATCTATCAAAGCCTGTGCTCGTCCTTTCTCAGCAGCACATAAAGCCTCGTCAGTGTCTCCTTTCATCAAAAGAGTTCTCCACAGGCCAGTGTACGGATGCGAGTTGAGATCACGAAAGCCTATTTTCCACGCATCTTCTGACTGAAGAAGAGTTCGTGTCCTTTCTAGGATCTCTATGCTTGATCGATAACACTCAACAGCCTCAGAAAAACAACCTGAACATTGATAATCATAACCTAACCCATTGTATGCATGTCCCTCCAGAAGCCTGTCCCCTAACTCTTTGCTCATAGTAAGAGATAGTTTGTGGCACTCTATGGCTTGTTCAATATTACCCATACGTTGATAAATTGTGCCAAGACTTCTTTGAGCAACTGCCTCTCCTCCCTTGTCCCTAAGTTCCTTAGCAATGCTGAGATGTTGTTTATAGTACTCAATGGATCGTTCCAAATCACCCAAATTGAAGGAAGCATATCCAAGGCAGCAGTAGGCGAGTTTCTCCCCTGACCTGTCCCCTACTTCTTTAGCAATATTGAGTCCTTTTATGGAGGATTCCGTGGCTTCTTTTAATTTTTTCAGATTCACATAGGATATGCCCGGTCCGAAATATGCCTTTCCCTCGCTAGCCTTGTTTCCCACTTCTTTAGCAATCCTGAGACCTTGTGCATGGTAGTCTATAGCTTGTTTAAAATCACCAAGCTGTTGATATGACTCGCCTAGACATTTATAAGTACGTTCCTCTGAACCTCTGTCACCCAGTTCTTTGGCAATACTGAGACATTCGTTGCGGTGCTCTATGGCTTGTTTAAAATTATCCAGTCTGAAATAAACATCGCCCAGTTGTTCACAAGCACATTTCTCGCTTCTCCTGTCCCCTACTTCTTTGGCAATGCTAAAATGCAGTTTGTAGTACACTATAGCTTGTTCAAAATTGCGAAGTCCCTCATAAGCTCTGCCGATGTCGGAACAGGCTTTTCCTTCTGCAGCTCTGTTCCCCAGTTCTTTTGCAATACTGAGACGTTTAGTGTGGTACTCTATGGCTTGTTTGAAATTACCCAGACTGCAATAAACATCGCCTAGTAGACTACAAACACATCCCTCGCTAACCCTGTTCCCTACTTCTTCAGCAATACAAAGATGCAGTTTGAAGTACTCTATGGCTTGTTCAAAATTGCGAAGTCCCTCATAAGCTCTGCCGATGTCGGAACAGGCTATTCCCTCTAGAGTTCTGTTCCCGAGTTCTTTTGCAATACTGAGAAGTTTAGTGTGGTGCTCTATGGTTTGTTTGAAATTACCCAGACTGCAATAAACCTCGCCCAGTTGTCTACAAGCACATCCCTCGCTGTTCCTGTCCCCTATTTCTTTGGCAATGCTAAGATGCAGTTTGTAGAACTCTATAGCTTGTTCAAAATTGCGAAGTCCCTCATAAGTAATGCCGAGCTTGCAGTAGGCTATTCCCTCTGCAGTTCTGTTCCCCAGTTCTTTTGCAATACTGAGACCTTTGGTGTGGTACTCTACGGCTTGTTTGAAATCACCCAGACTGCAATAAACCTTGCCCAGTTGTGTACAAGCACATCTCTCGCCATCCCTGTCCCCTTCTTCTTTTGCAACACTAAGATGCAGTTTGTAGAACTCTACAGCTTGTTCAAAATTGCGAAGTCCCTTATAAGCTCTGCCGATGTCGCAACAGGCTTTTCCCTCTGCAGTTCTGTTCCCCAGTTCTTTGGCAATGCTGACAAGTTTAGTGTGGTACGCTATGGCTTGTGCAAAATTACCCAGACCGAAAAAAACCTTGCCTAAAAGCCAATAGGCTTCTTTCTCCAAAGCCTTATCACCCCTTTCCTTTGCAATACTAAGCGTTTCCGTGCCATACTCTAACGCCTGTTGCAAATCACCTCGATTGTAATAAGCAAAGCCCAGGTCGAAAGAGGCACTTCCCTCTCTCCCTCTGTCACCCACTTCTATAGCATTGTTAATCTCTTGCATGTGGTTCTCTATATCCCCTGACTTTCCATCCACCATTTTTGTGTAAATGACGATCGGAGGTCTTATCAAACGTATTTCTGTAACACTCGACGTACCTACAAGGAAAAATAGTTTACGAAGCTCGCGATTTGATGAAGACAAATTTCCCACGGTATTTTTCCCTCACAGTGTATCAATTTTGATCAATAATAATTTCCACAAAACAACTCACCAGGTCAGTTTCAACACTAACTAACACGGTCTCAGTTTAAAGCGGTTTTATTCACAATACACATCTCTTAATTTCTTTATTGTCTGTTATAACCAAAGTTGTACTGAATCTCAGCACTGCGTTCTATTGTTTTCATTTCATAGTTGCAATTTCAGTGTAAACAGCTTAAGGACACCTAACCAACCTCGTCATGTTTCACGGTGTCTCCTCCTGAGAGCGAGGATTGCCATACATTTTCTCTGTAAAGAGTTTTTAGCTCAATGTTTCATCGAGGAAACGTTTAGGAAAAGAACTTATTCCTCGAATTTCCGAGCTTTTATTGTCCTTTCGAAAATACAAGCTGAACTTATTCAACACTTTTAAAAAACCACTTATTTGCCACTCCGAAAACATAAGGTTTAGCTTTTCACGATGTTCAAAAGTTTAAGATAATATTTCCCCAATGGAAACGCTAGTCTTTCATTACAATTTTATACCGAATTTCTGAAGTGGGAATGCCGCCCTGCTAGCAGATATTCCACCAAAACGAACCGTCCAGTGCCCACGACAGCTGAGTAACAGTTTTTTCTTGACAGAATACGCCTGAATAAGTCAATAGTAATTTAGCTGTTTGGTCTTATTCATAATAAAAGAGAATACATTTGACACGAATATATATGAACGAAAACTAATTTTCATAATAAAAACTATGCCCAAAGCGTCGAGTCCATAGTGAGGCTCAGAGCGTAATAACACATTGACTCAATCACAACTCGAAAAAAATACATGTGACAGGCGCCAAGCGCGGGAAAACGTGTCCAAGAAAGTCACGATTGCTTCTGGTGATAATTCTTTAAGTCGAGAAAAGTGCGCGTTTTCTAACTTGTGATCGGATCTACTTTTAACAGCGCTCGCATTTACTCTTATCTTGTGGAGTTTCGCACGTGAATATTTTACCAAGCAAAACGAAAATGGAGCCCGCTTTTCGCACGTTACGAGTTTTGCTAACCAGTCACTATCATGTCGCTGTCGTGTTAAGTTTTCTACGCAGTCCAGCCTTGCAGAAATTTGAGTCATTTAAATTTTGGCTGATTAGATCTTTTACAGATCCTGTGTATACCTACAGCATTTTCGTTGTGCGGTTCCTTGCTTATTGTTTACAGAATGAAGTAACCCAAAATCAAGCCCACGTGAACTTACTCGTTCAATCGACTCTAAAATAGAGTGGTTTCAGCGAGTTTCTTTTTTATGAGATTGTTAAGGAAAGCGTGCGCACTTTCTCAACCAGTGAGAAGCAAACTAGACCCGGTAGTCGTGGCTTGCTTCACACGTTTTCCCGTGGTTTACTGGTTTAGCAAGTAACATGTATTCCCTTCGACTTCTGATTGGTCCGTCCTCTGTTACATCTATTGTGATTGGCCAGAGTAATTGGATTTATTTCACTCAGTTGAAAAATGTTCTAGAAACAACTCTATTAAAAGAAATCCTATTATCATTTTTTTTTAATAATATTTAAAATGGGCTGGCTATAAAATTGATATGATTATGTGACCGCATTCATTTCTTCACGAAAACGTGAAAATTTTCGAATAGGTAAAATTTGGGGAAAAAGGTAAAAATTTTAGATCGAAAGTCTTGATGAGAGGCGCTTTAACATTATAAATGGTCTGACAGCCGAAGAAAACGTAACCCGGCATAGACGGTTCCCATACAAAGGAAGACAAGATGACAAGACCTTATAACATAGAACAAAAAGCTATTGTGTAACTGCCATTATCAAGCAAAATTTGGATTTCGTGGTACAAGTCGAAAATCCAATTCTTTCATTTTCTGTAATGAGATTATTAGTGAAAATAGCAACCTGACATGCTTCGTTTCCATCTTTTTATAACTTCGAACATTCTACCTGTTATGCTCTATTTTGAGACGGTTTCAGCCATAATGCATGATGTTTCTACTAATTCTACACCTAGGAACATTCGTCAGCTTTTCATTCATTCATCTGATGTTCATGCACATAATACGCGTTCCTCTTCCACAAAGAAATTTTATATTCAGGGATCTAGATTGCGTGGAAACGTACATCTTTCTCTGCTTTTGGTGCGAGATTGTAAAACCGTCTACACCCCGACTGGCGTAAGCTAACGAAAAGAGCTTTTTTAAAAAAAACTCCATAAATTACTTTTAACTATACTTGGGATTGAGGACTATTATGTTGACGCCCATTCTTTAATATTGAAATTTAATGCCAATAATTATTGTACCCTATTGCTATGTGTTTCGCCACGTGTTTCGTTTAAAACTGCATGTCTTAGTCTTATATTGTAGTGATATTGTAGCAATATTGTAGTCTTTTAGCATTAATACTTTATTTTTGTTTATTACTAATTATTATACGTACGTTATAGCTATCTGTTTTTTTTTTTGTTGTTTTTTTTCGTTTACAACTGCATGTCGCAGTCTTACACTGTAGGACCCTTGTAGTGCCGATATTGTAGCAATATTGTAGTCTTAATTTTTGTCTCTTACTTAAATCCGCCAAGATTAGCTAATGCTATACGTGGATTGTATAAATTGTCTTTGTATATTTGTCTGAAATAATAACTCAAACTCAAACTCAAACTCAGAACCGCCTTAGAGTACTCAAAGTTTTTACCTCAAGAGGTTTGATATCGAAATTATTGTTTTTACTTGTTTACTTTAATGAAAAAGAAAGCATAGTAAAACACAGGAATATCTTGTAAATGAAGAAACTGGAAAAAATAATTGGAATGTCTGACAGCTCTAAACGGCAGACAACTACAGACCTGCAGCAGACAACCATAGAGCGAAGACCTATCAGCTTAAGTAATATTGCTACCGCGCAAAAAGAAAGCTCCCGTAAAACGCGACTGCGGCCACAAATAACGTTAATTGTTTGAACACTGAAATTTCGACATAGAATGAATTTAAATGTACTCTCTGATCTTGCTTAATTTATATCAATGTTAAATAGATTATTTTAATAATAGATTATTTTAAAAACTAAATGTAAAATAAACAATCAAGTGAAACGATTTTCAAGTTTTGTCATGCAACCAAAACCAAAGTAACTATCAGTTAGCCAATCAGAACAACTGAAAACAGTGCAATGAACCAATCAGAATTCAAAGTTCACTCATGATTCTGGAGTTAATTGCAAGCGCGGAAAAATGCGTGCAAGCAAGTGACGATTGCATTCAGTTTTGCTTCTCATTGGTTGAGAAAATGGCGCGAGTTTGACTTTGACCAATCACAGTACGTAGTAACGTAAATCAAAGCAAACGCGAAATTTCTGTCGACACTCATTTGAAAATCGCTCTTGAGAGAGTGATAAATTAATTGATTAACTAAATAAATCGTGTAAAATCATATCTTCCTCTACTTACATAAAAGTTGGTAAAATCCGCTGGGACATCAAACCATCTATAAGAATATAAAACAAAGTAAGGCCCAGGAACTAAGGTATAGAAAATATTAATTAAAGTACACTGTTTAGATCTAACCTAAAAAGTTACTCCGCCGAGGATGGAAAATGCCATTAAGGTCGAATAAAGAATTTTAGCCGTTGGAGCTGGTTCCATTGCCAAGAAAATAGGAAACAAGGAAACCTTCTTTCAATTGGTGCATTTATATGGGCCAAAAGTTTTTAAGACGCCAGCGATCGTAATGTTTGAAGCAAACGATAAGCATGCAAACAAATTTTATACCATCATTGCAGCAGATTGATCCGCACCATACAAGCGATGGTTGGTTTTTGCGGGTTGCGGTCGCAGGAGCGAGCGACGATTGGCGGTCATTTAACACCATTATCTTACACACCAAATATTGGCGATTTTGACACAACTTGCCTACCACAGTGGCATGCAAGAGTACAAGATGGCTTGAAAATGGTGTTGCTAACATACATGCTACTGTAAATATCGTTTACCGAGAGATTACAAACACAAGTTACACTGAACGCTATCTGTTTAGAAGTATCTGGCAGAGGCATTGATCACTACTCACCCTTGTAGTTCTCGTTCCGGAGTAATGCTTTGTAAGATTTCCAGGCGATTGATTGAAGAGCTTCGTAGTGCTCTCTTTATGACTCTGTAAATAATTTAGTACAAAGTTAGTCGCCTCATCAATCCATGGTTCATAGTTTTACACAATGTAGGTGCTGAGGTTTTTATAAGTTTTACAGACTTCCCAGTGAAACAAACTGATATAAGAATATCATACCTTAAGTTCAATTTGAAGGGCCTCGTCACCGGAACCCGAAAATTAAAGTGGCCTTTATATTGATTTACGAATATCGTTTCAAGAAAGACTGGTTTTACGAGACCATAACTCGGCTAACAAACAAAGAACTGCGTTTGTGGTAATAAAAGTCTCTCGTTGAGTTTGTTGCGTTATGATGTAATTTTGTTACAAAAATATGCGACTTGCTCGATAAGTACACAGGGTGAAACAACAATTTTTAACAAACTACAACAATCCAGGAAAATAGTTTGTATCTATTATGTATTTCAAAGGGACAACCATTTCAGTTGTTAGTTTTATACATATGGCACAAGGCGTGGCAGGACTGGATCAAAAGTTAAACGATATACTCTCCGGCTACGCCCTACACAACAACTGTGATTATTCTCTAAAATTTGGGATGATTAAATCTTGAAGAAAGCGTTAGATTTTAGATTTTAACTTACCTCTTTGCTAAAAGACCGTGTTGGTCCAAATCTGTCAGGGTACCGTAAAAATTAAAGCAATATAGGATGATTGTGCGTTCAGTGCCTTGTAAAGCGTGTTTTAATATATCATACCCGCGGAAGTCATTGTTATTTTTGCTCGATGATTATCATCCGATCACAATTGCATTTCGAGAGGACAATTTGCGTGACCAAAAGATCATTACATGTAAATTTTGCTTTTTAATTCTCTTCAAATAAATAAATAAATAAACAACAGCGTAAAAATGTATGTCCCCTTTCAAAGTAATGATTTAGCCGCTTCTAGCTCTGAAATAAAGGGCGACTGAAGTTTATTTTCTAAATTTATCATACCAGCGGAACTCATTATTATTTTTGTTGGATGATTATCATCCGATCGTCAAAATTGCATTTTCAAGAGTAAAATTTCCGTGACCAAAAGGTCATTACACATGAAATTTTGCTTTCTAATTGTCAGCTACTTTAAAATAATTAATCAAAAATAATGAAAACATGCAACAACAGTTAAAAGGATACAAATTATTTATCTAGTCAATTTAAATACACAAATAAATAAAAACAGCGTAAAACTGTATGCCCCCTTTTATAGTAACGTTTTAACCGCTTATAGCTCTGAAATAAAGGGCGACTGAAGTTAACTTTCTAAGTTTGGGGTGTTTTGTTTTCTAGTTTCAAGGTTTTTTGTTTTGTAGTTTTGGGTACTAAGGCCAGCGCAACAAATTATTCAGAAAACAATCATCATTAATTCATCTCTGTCTATCTCCGTGCTGTGTTTAGTTTCTATAGTGCAACATTTTCAGCAATTTATTCACAAAAGACTTCTTTAGGCTTAAATAAAAAAAATTATGATTCGACAACTGACGTGCTTTCGAGAACAATCTTCAAGCTACCCAATAAAAATCTTACAATATGCTTTCCAAAAACACATCGTTACAGTCGACGAGTACACTCACTTCTCTGCGACTCGTGATCTAGAACGGGGTATCCGTCTTTGAGGCTCTTCCTAGCTAAAAGAGATGTTATATTCTGATAAACATACGGACGGTTCAAAATGCCAGCTGCGATTTTCACTTACTCACAGAGAATTCATAGCGAGGAAGCAAAATTAACTGTAGTATTTGTGGTATATCAGTGAGACAGTTTCATTCACTTCCCATAATTATTTTTAACTTTTTGTGCAATACAAAAAAAATCCAAGCTAAAGCGCACCTAATCATTTTGGTGAATAAACTGGTCTCTTAATTTGACTCTGACTTTAAAATTAGCTGTTAGTTGCTGTAAGGGAGACGTGCATGATACAAACACGCAGTATGCAGAAGAAGGAGACTAGAAATGCTGATTGCTGTGGCAAAACTTGGATTGCAGCGAAGGTAGAGACTATCCCATAGATCGAGTAACAGTGTCTTTAGGGCAACCTATTTTAGAGCGTAACATAGGGTGGACCACAGGAAGGATGCCCTTCTGGGAGGATAGAAGGTAGAAGGTATGATGGTACCATCTTGGAGAGATCGGAGCTATTTCCAATGCGAGCCCATAGCACTTACTGAGGGGCAAAGTGGAGGGGGCACTTCCCTGCCTCGATTGTGTGGGCCCAGCGATAGTTTATAAGTCTAGCAAAAAGGGGGAGAACAGAATCACCCCACCCCCATGCACCCCCCGCCCCTCCAGAATAGGGATCTAGGGCTAACAAACGATTGCACCCCAACTGATGGAGCAGCAATTACTAAGTTTGTTTTGCATCTTTTTCTTCCTCTTTTTTGTCTGTTTGATGGTCACTTGACTTATTTGCGTATTTTCTTTTTCTTCCTTTTTTGTGTGTAATTTTGTTTACTGGTCTTTTCCCCCGACACGAGAGACAGAAATTATTGAGTGATGATGCTTGCCAAAGATCTGAAGGTGAGCTATTCCAAAGAACTGCACCACTATAGCTTAAAAGCTGTTTTTCAGAAAGTGGGTGCGAGGCAATGGGACTGCAGTTTTGTTAATTGAGTCTTTCAGAGCTCAGAATATTCAGTTATGTCACAACGGGACAAACAACTCGCTTAAACCGTATTCAGGTGTAAGAACATGTAAAGATTTAAAGACCATTATAGCTTTTCACATTTCTCGTTAAGTATTTAATTTTCTCCACCCCACAAGACCCCTTAACAACAACAACAAGATTTTATTATGTAAAGAAAACATAAAATGAAACGTCGGCGGTTTTCCCTGTCGAGGACGTTTCCTAATTTTAACATGTATACACAATCCAACTATGATAAAAATGTCATAATCTAAAAATTTTCTCAGTTTACTTCTAAAAATGATAAAAACGTTCGCTTCCGCTATTTCACCCAAGGGAGCGCGGACGTTCCACTGTATTCTGACGAACAATGAGTGAACATTAACAGTTAGCTTTAGCTCTTGGCTGTCTAAACTTAAGTGAATGGTTTGCCCCCGTTTTGTAATAAGAGAAAAAGAATTCAAAGAAGCTTTGCCAGCGCATTAAACTTCAAAAACCAATAATTTAAATTGAGAATAACATGGTTAGAAATCCTAACTGGCAGGAGGCAGACCAGCTGACTTTTTACAAGCGCGGCCGAGGAGATGAACTCGGGACTGCCAAGCAACAACTCCAGCTAGTTGAAGCCGGGACCTCCGGATTTCAAGTCCGGCGCTCTAACCACTCGACCACGCTGCCTCTCCCTGTATGGCGGCGTTCTAACGGAGATAACTAGTTTCTTGATAAATTCTAGCAGAACTAAGTTTTTTATTAAATTTCTTCCATTAAGACCTGTTAAAGCGCGCAGTTTAACTTAACGCCCTTTTAAGTTCGCACTTGAATGTGCGTTCCTTGCACGACCCCTCCTCACCCACGCGATTTAGCCTCTCCGTTCTAACTACCTGTTTACTTCTGTTTTTAAACGATGGTAGTGCTATTTTCAGAAGGTAAATATTGTATCTACTTCATTTTTATGAGAATCAATCGTGGCTTTTTCGTCTATGACAGGTGCAGATATATAACAAAACACGTTCTAAAACACAGCAGGGTACCCAGCGGGGTCATTCTAATACAGCAAAACTCTAGAAAAAATTTGGAAGCATTTAATTGGTTGTTTTGTTTTACTAAACTATGATTATTCACTGAAAATTAGACCTAATTGTTAAAATTTTAACATAAACTGACGCAAGATTACAAAATAAGCCAAATTTCGTTTGATATTACAATCATCTTCCTCGGTTTTGCAAAATCTCGATACCGATAAAAGACATGCGCACTGAAAATTTTTAAAGTCCTTATTTGAAATACGAGATAAAAAATGTAAACTTTTTAGAGATATGTCAAAATGCCACTTTTTTTAAATGATGTTGCCAAATTGCCCGTGGAAAGTTCCACCGACATTTTGCATTTGGCATTCAAATGTAGGTGGAAATTTCCACTTCACGGCAGATGTCAATAGTAATAAAAACGCTAAAAGCACAAAAGCAGTGAGGAGAAAACTCAGCATTAAATCTCTCTTTCATCTGTACACTAACTGAAGCGAATAGGGCGACCTCACTCTCTGTTCAGTTTTCAGCTGCAGGCTAGGAAACGTTACAATAGTATCACTTTTAATTTAATTAATTTTTCTAAAAAATTCCCACAAATGTGGGTCGGTCGGATGACGGTAATTGAAACACGCTTTCCTTGCCGCCATATATGTGATATCGGCATCGAGATTTACCGAAGCTCAAGTTTATGTGCTACAAAACTGTTTGATTGTGTCCTTCACAGCTTGTTGTACGTCTGGGATTTTCCAACTGTAAAGAAGCGGGTTAAGGGACGAGCTTGAATGCATCAGAGTTATGGCAAAAAACCAAGTGATTTGAGAGGTTTTGTTTGACAATCCAAACACGAATTGTTTGAAAAACACAATGCCAAAAGGAAGATAGCAGACAGCTAATGACAACTGTATCCACGCTATGCTAGCAACCGTCTTCTTGTATCGTGTTATGTTCAGTGGACGTTCTCCGCCTCCGTTTGGTTGTCCTTGGTCCACGAGGCTGTGCACTTGAGCTTGATGTTGCCGTAATTTAATGTAGATCTTGATGTAACAGAAAACTGATATGATAGCCGAAAGTGTGCAAACGCCAACGGCAAGAGCCAAGCTGTATAACTTGTCGCTGAAGAAAACGTACAAGAATCCAATGACAACATTAAGCGATAAACAACAAACTATAGCTGCCCCAATCCGCCTTAGTGTTACAACATGTCTGTATCGAAGCCCCAATAAAAGAGCGAGAAGCCTGTCCATACTTATGGCCGTCGATATTAAAGCTGATGACATGCCAAAAGTGAAACCGAAACCACCAGTTATGTCGGGAACATATTGAAACGTTTTCATATTTACCGCTGTTATGTAAGGCAAGTAAAATATGGCTCGCAGTGGCAAGGAAACAAGTCCAACGAAAAGATCAATGACTGCCAGGCATTGAAACAACAATTTTGTTGGCCGGTGAAGAGAAGTCACTTTGTGAAGAGCGACTAGGATCAGACCATTGCCAAGAGATGCAACGACGGACAGAAATATATTTAAAGCGACAAAAACCGTGGCCATGTCCACTGATAATGTGCCGTTTTGGTAAATCTGCAAAGTATATTCATCTGCTGTAAAATTTTCCATTCTTGTGACTTTTGTAGAAATTGTGTAGATGGGAATATTGTTAGCAGCCTCGTCGGTTGTCATTTATGAGTATTATATTTTCACAAATTCGACCACCTGCTTTTCTGGCTAATTTTTGGGCATTCTTCAAGACAAAACCATAATTTACATGTTAGTGTCAGGGAAAGTTTAACTTCCAGAACTTCCTTTGATAGAACAGCCGTCTAGAACCGGAAGTCATTCAGCCGTCCGCACCTATAAGAACACTGATTCTGGAATGTTTTATTTCTTAGGTAATTACCATGGTTTAGAAACCGTACAATACTACTAAATTTAGCTCTTTAGAGGAATTTCTAGAACCTCGAAGCGTACGTATATAAAAAAAGAAAGAGCTCGTCCATACAGAAAGGTGTAAATCTTAAGAAGCTTCGTGAAGTAATTGGTGGAATCAACGTTGTGGAAATAATTAAACCGTTTGTTGCTTTTACTGGCGATCCTGAGTTCTGTCTGGGAAGGACAATTTAACAAGAACTTCGCTACCCTGAGAAAATGCCGAATTATGCACTCATTCGTCGGAGCTATGTCCATCCGTCCACCCAA
Source organism: Pavona decussata (assembly GCF_977016875.1). Classification (NCBI taxonomy): domain Eukaryota; kingdom Metazoa; phylum Cnidaria; class Anthozoa; order Scleractinia; family Agariciidae; genus Pavona; species Pavona decussata. Next base: position 482,139 of record NW_028145649.1, read on the forward strand.
ACGAACCCACAAACCATTACTCATACCAGGCTTTTCCCAGTTGCTGGAGTGAAGAATTATTTTAAGTCAACTCTCGATGGTCGTCTATTGTGTTCCAGACGGCATCAGCGATGCCACGCATGTTGTAGTATTTGTCTTCAGTTTTAACAGCTCTGTAAGTTACAAGGTAATTGTTAATTGTAATCGAGTTCACGTAATTCACCATTCGAAAACAATGTTTCTGGAATACTCACAGATTTTATTCATTGTGCGGAGACGGATGGAGCGTATAGGCCTGTCTCTAAAACAATTGTTGGGTAGATGTCGGATGTTATCGCTGACTACCTCACTGGTTGTCATTTATAACTATATTTACAAATCTGATCTTTAAAGGGCCCTAGTCAACCTCCGCCATTTTCGATGCCATCGAAAAAATTGATATTGCATGGTGAAGTGAAATCTTATTGCTTTACTGCAAATTGTGTTCCTGAAAGTATGTTTCATTATCTATCGTAGTTTCACAGTGATTTCGTTCATGTTGACATGCTCCGAATAAAATATAATAGCCAAACTCTCGCATATAGACAAGAAAAAAGGTGTGGCTGACTGGGCCCCTTTAAGGAACAGTTCGGGGACCGGTTTGTCGGACAGCTCTTTCAATTTTTGTTGGAATTCAGTTAATCCTTTACCAACCCAAACCGGGATTCCCCCCCCCCCCCCCCCCCTTCCCCCACCTTCCACAATGCCACTTGGATGATATATAGTACATTCAAAGACGATTTGTTTGAGATTCACAACAGGAAATGATGACGTCATATGTGTTACTTACGTCATCATTGCCAAACGGCGGCCATCTTGGATTTCTGGATTTGACCAAAATTCTGAAAACCGCCAACCAACCGAAACCATTAGATCACTAAACCAAGCTAAGAACGTGTTACTTCAAAAAAGGTAATTTTAACTAATTGAATCATGAATATTCCATTTTCGGAAAAACGTTTCTTTCACACATTGAAACCGCAAAAATATGCTGACCTCGCTCCTTATAAACCTAGGAGTTGCTATGTAAACGCAAGGGTAAAACATGACAATGTATTACAAAGGAATGTCCTCATCGAGAGCCCCTTTTATTTACTTTTATTGAAGAAGGTCTTCCATTTTAAACAATTTCCAGTTCTGTACTACTATGCAAACTACTACATGCAGTTCTTCAAAACACACAGTTATTACTGCAAAATTCTTCCAACGAACCAACCTTTTGATAAAACTAAAAAATATCAGTATTAGTACATAAATGATAATCAATGTTCCTCTACAATGAAAAACACCAAAGTCCTTGCTTATGAAACAGGGCTCGAAGTTAGTTCGTAATTGTTACAAGAGATCGCTTGAGACCGCCGAGAAAACACATTAGGTAACGTTTCATCCAAATTGTCTTGATGCAAAACTGCGACAAAAATTGCACGACAAGTTTGCGCATTTGAACGAACCCTGCGGCCGCAACAAAAAAACTCTCGAATTTTTCTGCTGCCAAACATTACCATGTGCGGTGCGGAATCGAATTCTTCCTCTCGCAGCTATTTCGGTATATGCCATGTTCGTAGCAGGGTCCTTTGCACTTGGCCGTTTTATGGTACAACTTTTGTCGCAATCATGTTGTGAGATACATTTTATGAAACGTTGCCCGGGCAAGACCTTCTTTTCAGACTGAAGAACCGTGTATTTTCGTCTTATTCAAAAGCTAAGTAATTTTGTCTTAAGGTTTCTTTGAAAAGGTTACAGATGTAGGAGACTTCAGAAGCCATTCATAACCAACCCAAGGAACACAGCTGTGTTCTAGTCTTTAACTGCCACAAACATCACACAAATTGAAAGTATTAACAGATTTTGAGACAGTTAATATATATGACACTTCATATATTTCAAATATATGCTATTTCATATATTCCACTTACAAACATGTATCGACAAAACTGCACCTGACGGTAATTTTTTTGCATTACTCAAAAATGCACGACAACATGTAAAAGTTGACAAGAGAGGAAATAGTAGGATTCATTATAAACTTTACCCGTATCACGCAAAGCTGGCCTTCCTCCATGGCTCCAAAAAAATTATCGCGCGATGAACGTTTTGTTGACCTCAAGATCAAAGAGTGGGCTTTTATGTTTCCACGTATAATGTCTTGGAGGAAGAACTCAAGGACGTTTTAAGATCAAGGCTGTCCGGATAAGCGGGGACCCCTTTAACAGTCCCAGGCTTAGAAAAGTTTTGTCTGAGTGCTTAAGCGAGGAATACCGTCCGATCCTCGGCTTGCTAGCCCTGTGAAGGAAATTTGGTTAGATGGGATTTGGACCCATTACCTCTAAATTATACCAGTAGCGCTCTAACCAACTGAACTACGAGCTAATTGTGGAAATTTCGGTCATGGCAGGCATCTGGGGAAACAACGAACAACTGAAAATGTTGAAAAAATAAAATAAAATAAAAACCCATCGTGAATTCAAAGTTGTAATGTTGCAGACAAAACAACAATGATCATGTAATGAATCTAAACAATCTCCAAGCGAAACCAACGATGCGCGAAGTAGGCAGATATTTAAGCTGGTCGAGAGCAAGGAAAAAACTAATAGCCCTTTTCACGGTTAGCTTTGCTCATTTGCATTACAATGAAATCTAGCATGTATGTGAGGGACTTTCGGGCTATTTTGTTGTTTTAGCCCGAAATTGCCTCGCATCCACATTGGATAACATTGTAATGCAAATGAGAAAAATCAACCGTGAAAAGAGGTATTATTATAGTGTACTGTAACTTCTGACTGTCAATCAAATACCGCTAAGAGCGAGACCTATGAAGTAAACAAATAATTTCATTTCAAATTTTTTTTCAAGAAAACGGTATTTCTCCTTTAAAATAAAATACAAGAAATCTTGTACTAGTTACTATAAAATATTGGCAAATCATTCCGCACTAGCCGCTCCTCCCGGGGAATTGTGGAGCCTCCTGGGACCACGACTCCCAGCAGGCTTTGGGGGCTTGGCAAATTTTTGCCTGATGATATCCTTTCGGGGGTGGACTTGGTCTTGAAGGAACTGTTCGTTCAGCTCATGAGGCTCCGAAATTTCAATCTAAAAGAAGAAGAAAAAAAAGTTTACAGCAAAGTTCTATTGGCTTTAACAGATTTTACTATCACTGCACATAATATTGGATCTCTCTCTTGAAGTGGATCGACCCATATACGCAGCCTCCTCCCCAGGGTGTCTCCTCTTCCCGTCCCTTGCAAGAGGAGAGACCCTGGGAACGAGGTTGCTGTATACGACCAACTGAAATAAGCGATTCCCCACTCTCACGCCCTCCCCCTCCCCTCCCCCAAGAGGCCAATCCATAAGAGATAAAGACCCATATACGATCAACCGAAATTAACGATTCCAAACTCTCACAGGCTCCCCTCCCTCAAAAGGCCAACCCTTAAGAAGTGTGAAAACATATGCAGCATGTCTATCAAAAACCAAGGTATTCATAGGCGGCTTTTATCCCAACAAAATTCAGACATCGCCGATTCTTCACCCCAGTGTAAATGGAAGCAGTATCAATAGCAGCTCTCGTAAGCTTGTAACTGTTTTAATTGTGCAGCAACTGCTATTGTTTATAGGGTTGGGGGTATTGTTCTGTTGCTTCTTCTATTGCCCAATGAATTTTGGGTATTTAAAAGGTATTGCCCTCACTATTAATTATCGTTCCTATTGTTTTTTATGTAAAAATTGTAGTATTTTTCTATTATTGCACTTTTATTATTCTTTACTTTTTATTTTTTGCTCTAGTTAGTTGCACGTTATACGCCAGTTAGTTGCACGTGACAGTGACCAACTCGAAAGCCTAAGCTCCTTTGGTCACTGCGCACATTTTGCTTTTCACATTTATGTAATTTAATGCTGTCTTTATGTTACTTTTCTTATATATTCTTATTTCCTTTTGTTGTAAACCATTGAAATAGTGCATAAAAATAAAAACCTTAAAACCTTCTGGAAGGGTTGCAAGTTAACCGCGTAAGACCTTACGAGAGCTGAGACATCGTCCGAAAACGTCTAGGCCTTTTCAAGAGAGGATCAAGGTGCCTTCATCCCCTCTTGCCTTTTACATCAGGACTTCTTCTTGAGTGACTTCTAACGAAGGGCCAACGTTCGAAACGACAGCACTCGAATCCCTTTAGGTTAGCCAATTTACCTTAGTTTATTTTTCAACTCTGCTGATAAACCAAACATTCCCACTAATGTGACCCGGGTTCGATTGCCGGTGTCGACGCCATATATGTTGGTTGAGTTTGTTGTTGGTTCTCTTTCCTGCTTCGAGGGTTTTTCTGAAGTTTCTCCGGTTTGCCCCCGCAAAAACTAAAATTTCCAAATTCCAATTCGACCAGGAATTGGAAAATAGCTGACGAAGAGCCACCCCGTGGATGTGCCACTGAATTTCCCATTTATTTATGTTAAGTTTTTAATGTGGGGTGCCTGCGGTTTTCTGCCTCCGCAAAAACTAAAATTTCCAAATTTCCAATTAGAGAAAACAGTTGATGAAGAGCCACCCTGTGGATGTGCCACTGAATTTCCCATTTATTTTTGTTAAGTTTTTAATGCGGGCTGTCTGTGGCCCAACAGTACTTTTAATACCAACCTTTCTTTCTATTTGCATTTCCAGTCTGTCAGTAGCCACATCCAGTAATGGCCCCTTGCACGTGGAGTATAACATACGTTCCTTAATGGAACACTTGTATCCGGGCATTGAGTACACAAATACTGCAAAATTAATGGAAAGTTGATAAGCAACTTACAATTGAAGGGCTGGGTTAAAGGCCCTTCAATAGACCTTTACCAAGGTAATTGGAAATTTCAAAGTAGGCCAGGTAATAAAAAACCATTGATACTGCTCGATACAGCATCTTTAACTATCACTCCCAAGAGTGCCATATGGCACAAAAAGTCATTACGTGCCCAATATTGGGTCAATTTGTATCAAATTTGGACACCAAACAGATCTTGGAGAGATCTGCACAATGGAAGCTTACCCACCTCCTACATAAGACATGATTAACCACCCCTCCATTTTTTGTGACTTTTTCCTCTTACACTTTTAAGACCAAGTCACCATTTGACAAGTAATTATGTGCTATAGTTTAGGGGTATACCCAGTGTATACCAGAAGTGAGATGTATTTTAAGGTTTATATTTTCTCGTTTTAAACACTTTTCATTCTCTTCTGTTACTTCCTTTGTCTTGGCTGGAATGATTTATACAATGCCCCTGATAAAACCTTTTAATTGGTGTATTACAGTTGGTGTAGGGGTTCACAGTTGCCATTTTACAAAAATGCGACATTTCCCATGGGAGTGAAAGGGTTAAATTTATAAAAGGCCAAGTTTAAGAGCCTTGTCTTTTTAAACAGAAAAGATATATATGAAAGAAATGTGATGGTATATTTCCAGCCTGGTGAATGAATGAGAATGATGTATTATTCTAGAAAGTGACCTTAATGGTCTTAGCTCCCACGAATCACCTGTAGCTCAGTGGTAGAGCATCCGAATCAGTAATCGGAAGGTCTTAGGTTCGACTCCTGATAGGAAAGGCCATTAAGGTCACTTTCTAGAATAATACATCATTCTCATTCATTTACCAGGCTGGAAATATACCATCACATTTTTTTCATATACCACACGTTCGGCATTCCAATCCCAGCAGTATGCAGGATGTTTGTCCCATGAATCTAGTTTAATGGCCTTAGCTCCCATGAGTCTCCTGTAGCTCAGTGGTAGAGCATCCGAATCAGTAATCGGAAGGTCTTAGGTTCGACTCCTGATAGGAGCACTTGGATTTCTTTTTTCCGAGTATGCCTGCGTCACTTTCTAGAATAATACATCATTCTCATTCATTTACCAGGCTGGAAATATACCATCACATTTTTTTCATATACCACACGTTCGACATTCCAATCCCAGCAGTATGCAGGATGTTTGTCCCATGAACCTAGTTTAATGGCCTTAGCTCCCATGAGTCTCCTGTAGCTCAGTGGTAGAACTGGTAATCGGAAGGTCTTAGGTTCGACTCCTGATAGGAGCACTTGGATTTCTTTTTTCCGAGTATGCCTGCGTCACTTTCTAGAATAATACATCATTCTCAGCAAAGATATAGTTCGGTTAATTCATGAATTTTTGCAGTTATTCATATGAAGACAGGCAAAACTCAGTTGGTCGTTTCCATACAAACGTCTATATTAAAGTTTTCAGACTTACCAAAACTATATCTTCGCTATAAATTTTAAAAAATAAAACTCTCAAATCTGGATTTTTTACTAATTTTAAAGTGTTCTTTAAGTGACCTGTTTTAGCTAAAACTGTGGGCCCCAAAATTATGTCACGCACAAAATATGTTTCACCTTGCACACCTTTTCACCTGTTTCCTACATGTAAATCTGCTAGCGTAGGTGCGGTTTTATGTAATGTAAAATTTATTTTAGTCTCTTATGTACAGGTATATATACAGGTCGCTTACATGTATGTTGTATTGTAAAACTACCTGATGAAGCGTGTGTTATTCACATGAAGCGTGTAGGAGAAAATAAATAACTGTTTTACAACTCTAAGAGTTCAAAGACATGCTGCTTACTAGTTTAATCTTAAAAAGAATAAAATAAAAAAATCCTTCTTGGACAAAATGCCCTAGCAAACTTAAAATACATTTTAAACCATACGAAAACAAAATAATAATTGTAGTACATGTATCTGTCAAGCTTTGTTGGTACAATTTCCATTGGTATTGTTCTAAGACTGTTCCTCTCTTAAATACTTGACTATTGTACTTGTTTTAAGGTGAATCTATTTTTTACTGGAGTAACAATTGTTTTACTCTTCAAGTTGAAGAACAAAATCTACCCTTATCCTTATTTCTTTATAATCCTGAAAAGGAGCATTACTGTACAACAAACTTGGCTCTCACCTATAGACTCGAGGTAGTCTCCCTCAAAAGTGTGTTTAAACAGATAGAAAATATATCTTCCTTTGTCTGCTGGGACATGTTTATTGAGATCATCAGCAGCAACATCCTCCTTAACATCTGCTAACACAATTGTTTCACTTTCTATGTTAAGCTCCTGTATGATTGAAAAAATAAGAACACAATAATAAAACATTAAAATAATGTTAATTAAAAGTGCAATATTATGTAGCTGATGTTCACCCTTTTGCCCATCCTACATGTACATGCAACTTATTTTTGCACCCTGTTTAACTGGCTGTATTTTCTACAACAAGGTAGAGTTTCAGTTACAGCTTTGAAAATGAAAGTGGCAACGTCTTGAAGAAAGTGGCGAGGAGAGAATGTCTAGCTCCTTCCTCGCAGGATTTCATTTTGGAAAGCTTCATGTTTTTAGTGGTTGATTCCATCTTGGGGAAGGGAGAAGATGCTGGCAGTGAAAAATGTTCGCCTGATGACATACAAAGTGAACAGGAAAGCCCTTTGCTGAAACTGAGCCATGGCACACAACTGATAAGGATTGAGTAATGTCTTCTATGGTTTTACAGTAATTAAAAGTGCCTTCGCCCCCAGAATTAAGGAGATAACCATGAACATTTTTCAGAAACTTGTACATTTAAAAAAAAATGCTTTTAGAATAATTTTAAAAATGCTTGAGGCCATTCTTTTTAAAAAGTTTTGTTTTAATTTTTATTGTTAAATTATCTCTGAAAAATGCAGGGTTAACTCCCATTTTCTTTTTGAAATTCAATAGACCTAGCTAAGATCTCATCTGTCCATAACCTACACAAAAAACCTCTGTTTAGAAGGCACCATCCTTAACAGAATTTATTTGGCATACCACCACAGTACCAAACTCCCCC
>NW_028145649.1:495000-517500 GCF_977016875.1 Pavona decussata
GAAAACGTAACAATTTGTAACCCCTAACCGTAAGAATCACTAACCCCCAAACGTAATAATTACTAATCCACAAACGTAAGAAATCTAAACGCAAAACGTAAGAATAACTAACCCCCAAACGTAAGAAAACTAACCCCCAAAAGTAAGAATTACTCACCCCAAAAAATAAGAAATCTAACCTCCAAACGTAAGAATTACTCACCCCAAAACGTAAGAAAACTAAACTTCAAACGTAAGAATTACTAACCCCCAAACGTAAAAAATCTAACCCCCAAACGTAAGAATTACTAACCCCCAAATGAAAGAAAACTAACCCCCAAACGTAAGAATTTGTAACCCTCAAACGTAAGAAATCTAACCCCCAAACGTAAGAATTACTAACCCACAAACGTAAGAAAACTAACCCCCAAACGTAAGAATTACTAAACCTAAACATAATAAATCTAACTCTCAAACGTAACAATTACTAACCCCGAAACGTAAGAAATCTAACCACCAAACGTAAGAATTACTAACCACCAAACGTACGAAAACTAACTCTCAAAGGTAAAAATTTGTAACCACCAAACGTAAGGAAAACTAACCCCTAAACGTAAGAATTACTAACCCGATACGTAAAAAAAATAAACCCCCAAAGGTAAAAAATACCAACCCCTAAACGTAAGAAATCTAACCCCCAAACGTAACAATTACTAACCCCTAAACGTAAGAAAACTAACCCCCAAACGTAAGAATTACTAATCCCCAAACATAAGAAAACTAACCTTAAAAACGTAAGAATTGCTAACCCCCAAACGTAAGAAATCTAACTCCAAAACGTAAGAAAACTAACCCCCAAACGTAAGATAACTAAACCACGAACGAAAGAATTTGTAACCCCCAAACGTACGAAATCTAACCCCCAAACGTAAGAATTACTCACCCACAAACGTAAGAAAACTTACCCCCAAACGTAAGAATTACTAACCCCTAAACGTAAGAAATCTAACCCCCAATTGTACGAATTGTTAGCCCCAAAACATAACAAAACTAACCCCAAAAACGTAAGAATTACTAACCCCCAAAAGTTAGAAAACTAACCCACAAACGTAAGAAATCTACCTCTCAAACGTAAGAAATCTACCTCTCAAACGTAAGAATTACTAACCCCCAAAAATAAGAAAACTCATACCCAAACGAGAGAATTTGTAACGCCCAAATTTAAGAATTATTAACCCCCAAACGTAAGAAAAGCAACCCCAAAAACGTCAGTAAAATAACCCCCAAACGTAAGAATTCCAAACACCCAAACGTAAAAAATTACTAACCCCAAAACGTAAAAAATCTAACCCCGAAACGTAAGAAAGCCATCCCCCAGACGTAAGAATTACTAACCCCCAAACGTAGGAAATCTAACCCCCAAACGTAAGAAATCTAACCCCCAAATGAACGAAATCTAACCCCCAAACGTAACAATTGGTAACCCCAAAACGTAAGAAATCTAACCCCCAGACGTAAGAATTACTAACCCCATAACGTAAGGAATCTACCTCTCAAACGTAAGAAAACTAACACCCAAACGTAAGAATTTTTAACCCCTAAATTTAAGGATAACTAACTCTTAAACGTAAGAAAAGCAACCCCAAAAACGTCAGTAAAATAACCCCCAAACGTAAGAATTCCAAACACCCAAACGTAAGAATTACTAACCCCAAAACGTAAAAAATCTAACCCCGAAACGTAAGAAAGCCATTCCCCAGACGTAAGAATTACTAACCCCCAAACGTAGGAAATCTAACCCCCAAACGTAAGAAATCTAACCCCCAAATGAACGAAATCTAACCCCCAAACGTAACAATTGGTAACCCCAAAACGTAAGAAATCTAACCCCCAGACATAAGAATTACTAACCCCCAAACGTAAGGAATCTACCTCTCAAACGTAAGAAAACTAACACCCAAACGTAAGAATTTTTAACCCCTAAATTTAAGGATAACTAACTCTTAAACGTAAGAAAAGCAACCCTTTAAACGTCAGAAAAATAACCCTGAAACGTAAGAATTACTCACCCCCAAACGTAAGAAATCTAACCCTTAAACGTAAGAATTAGTAACGCCAAAACGTAAGAATTAGTCACCTCAAAACGTAAGAAACCTAAACCCCAAAAGAAGGAATTACTAACCACAAAACGTAAGTAATCTAACCCCCAAACGTAAGAATTACTAACCCCCAAACGTAAAAAAACTAAACCCTAAACATAAGAAAACTAAACCTCAAACGTAAGAATTACCCAAAAACAAACGTAAGAAAACTAACCCCAATACGTAAGAATTACTAACCCCCAAATGTAAAAACTCTAACACAAAACGTAAGAATTACTAAACCCAAACCGTAACAAAACTAACCCCCAAACGTAAGAATTACTAACCCTCAAACGTAGGAAATCTAACCCCAAAACGTAGGAAATTTAACCCCCAAACGTAAGAAATCTAACCATCAAACGTAAGGATTACTAACTTCCAAACGTAAGAAAACTAAACCTGAAACGTAAGAATTTGTAACCCCCAAACGTAAGAATTACCCACCCCCTAACGTAAGAAAACTAACCCCCAAACGTAAGAATCACTAACCCCCAAACGTAAAAAAAGTAAACCCTAAACATAAGGAAACTAAACCCCAAACGTAAGAATTACCCACCTCCAAACGTAAGCAAACTAACCACCAAACGTAAGAATTAGCCACTCCCAAACGTAAGAATTAGCCACTCCCAAACGTAAGAATTACCCACCCCCAAAACGTAAGAAAACTAACCCCCAAACGTAAGAATTACTAACCCCAAAACGTAAGAAAACTAACCCACAAACGTAAGAATTACTAACCCCCAAACGTAGGAAATCCAACCCCAAAACGTAGCAAATCTAACCCCCAAACGTAAAAAAACTAACCCCCAAACGTAAAAAATCTAACCCCAAACGTAAGAATTACTAACCCCAAAACGTAAGAAAACTAACCCCCAAACGTAAGAATTACTAACCCCAAAACGTAAGAAAACTAACCCACAAACGTAAGAATTACTAACCCCCAAACGTAGGAAATCCAACCCCAAAACGTAGCAAATCTAACCCCCAAACGTTAGAATTACTAACCCCCAAACGTAAAAAAACTAACCCCCAAACGTAACAAATTTAACCCCATAACGTAATAAATCGAACCCTTAAACGTTTGAATTACTAACCCCCAAACGTAGGTAATGTAACCCTGAAACGTAAGAATTACTAACCCCCAAAGGTAAGAAATCTAACCCCAAAACGTAAGAAATATATCCCCCAAAAGTAAGAATTACTAATCCCCAAAGGTAAGAAAACTAACCCCCAAACGTATCAAAACTAAACCTTAAACGTAAGAATTTGTAACCCCCAAACGTAAGAATTACCCACCCCCAAAAGTAATAAAGCTAATCCCCAAACGTAAGAATTACTAACCCTCAAACGTAACAAAACTAACCCCGAAACGTAAGAATTACTTACCCCCGAACGTAAGAAATCTAACCCCCAAACATAAAAAAACTAACATCCAAACGTAAGAATTGCTAACCCCAAATCGTAAGAAATCTAACCCCTAAACGTAAGAAATCTAACCCCCAAACGTAACAAAAACTAACCCCCAAATTTAAAAAAACTAACCTCCAATAGTAAGAATTATTAACCCCAAAACGGAAGAACTCTAACTCCAAAACGTAAGAAATCTAACCCCCAAACGTAAGAAAAGTAACCCCCAAACGTACGAATTAGTAACCCCAACACGTAAGAAAACTAAACCCCAAACGAAGGAAATACTAACCACAAAACGTAAGTACCCTAACCCCAAACGCAAGAAATACTAACCCCCAAAAGCAAAAAAACTAACCCCCAAACCTAAGAAATCTAACCTCTAACCGTAAGGAAACTAACCCCTAAACGTAAGAATTTGTAACCCCAACCGTAAGATATACTAACCCCCACAGGAAGGAAATCTAACCCCAAAACGTAAGAAATCTAACCTACAAACGTTAGAATTACTAACCCCGAAACGTAAAAAAACTAACTCCCAAACGTAAGAAATCTAACCCCCAAACGTAAGAATTTCTAATCCCTAAACGTAAGAAAACTAACCCCAAAACATAAGAATTACCAACCCCAAAACGTAAAAAAACTAAACCCTAAACATGAGAAAACTAAACCCCAAACGTAAGAATTACCCACCCCCAAACAGAAGAAAACTAACTCCCAAACGTAAGAATTACCCACCCCTAAACGTAAGAAAACTAACCCCCAAACGTAAGAATTACTAACCCCCAAATATAAGAAATCTAACCCCAAAACGTAAAAAAAACTAACCCCCAAACGTAAGAATTATTAACCCCCAAACGTTAGAATTACTAACCCCCAAACGTAAAAAAACTAACCCCCAAACGTAAAAATTACTAATCCCGAAACGTAGGAATATTTACCTCCAAACATAAGAATTTTTAACCACCAAAGGTAAGAAAACTAACCCTTAAACGTAAGAATTTGAAACCCCCAAAGATAAGAATTACCCACTCCTAAAAGTAAGAAAACTAACTCCAAAACGTAAGAATTACTAACCCCCAAACGTAAGAAAACTAAACCCCAAATGTAAGAATTACCTACCCCCAAATGTAAGAAAACTAACCCCCAAACGTACGAATTACTAACCCCCAAATGTAAGAAATCTAACCCCAAAACGTAATAATTACTAACACCCAAACATAAGAAAATAAACCCCCAAACGTAAAAATTACTAACCCCCAAACGTAAGAAAACTAACCCCTAAACGTAAGACTTTGTAACCCCAACCGTAAGAAATCTAACCTCCAAACGTAAGATATACTAACCCCCACACGTAGGAAATCTAACCCCCAAACGTAAGAAATCTAATCCCCAAACGTAAGAATTTCTAATCCCTAAACGTAAGAAAATTACCCCACAAACGTAAGAATTACCAACCCCCAAACGTAAAAAACATAAACCCTAAACATAAGAAAACTAAACCCCAAACGTAAGAATTACCCACCCCTAAACAGAACAAAATTAACTTCCAAACGTAACAATTGCCCACCCCTAAACGTAAGAAAACTAACCCCCAAACGTAAGAATTACTAACCCCCAAAGTAAGAAATCTAACCCCAAAACGTAAAAAAAAACTAACCCCCAAACGTAAAAATTATTAACCCCTAAACGTAAAAAATCTAACCCCAAAACGTAAGAAATCTAACCCCCAAACCTTAGAATTACTAACCTTCAAACATAAGAATTACTAACCCCCAAACGTAAGAAATCTAACCCCCAAACGTTAGAATTACTAACCCCCAAACGTAAGAAAACTAACCCACAAACGTAAGAAATCTAACCCCCAAACGTTAGAATTACTAACCCCCAAACGTAAGAAAACTAACCCACAAACGTAAAAATTACTTATCTTCAAACGTAAGAAAACTAACCCCCAAAACTTAAGAAGTACTAACCCCAAGTGTAAGAAATCTAACCCCTAAACGTCAGTAAACTAACCCCAAGAGTGAGAAAACTAACCCAACAAACGTAAGAATTACCAACCCAGAAACTTAAGAAAACTAACCCCCGAACGTACAAATTTGTAACCTCCAAACGTAGGAATAACTAGCCCCCAAACGTAAAAAAACAAACCCCCAAACGTAACAAAACTAACCCCGAAACGTAAGAATTTCTAACCCCTAAACGTAAGAATTACTTACCCCAAACGTAAGAAAACTAACTCCCAAACATAAGAATTACTAACCCCCAAACGTAAGAAATCTAACCCCCAAACGTAAGAATTACTACCCGCCAAACGTTTAAAATCTAACCCCCAAACGTAAGAATTACTAACCCCCAAACATAAGAAATCTAACCCCCAAACGTAAGAAATCTATCTCCCAAAAATAACAATTGCTAGCCCCCAAAAATAAGAAAGCTAACTACAAAAAAGTAACAATTACTAACCCTCAAACTTGAGAAATCAAAAACACCAAACGTAAGAATTACTAACCATCAAATGTAAGAAAACTAACCCCCAAACGTAAGAAATCTAACCCCGAAACGTAAAAATTACAAACCCCAAACGTAAAAAATCTAACCCCCAAACGTAAGAATTATTAACTCCCAAAATGTACAAAAACCAGCCCCCAAACGTAAGATTTACTAACCTCCAAACGTAAGAAATCTAACCCCCAATTGTAACAAATACTAACCCCCAAACGTAAAAAATCCTAATCCCCAAATGTAAGAATTACCAACGTCCAAACGTAAGAGCACTAACCACCAAACGTAAGAATTTGTAACCCCCAAACGTAAAAATTTGTAACCCCAAACGAAAGAATTACTAACCCCCAAAAGTAAGAAAGCTAACCAACAAACGTAAGAATTACTAACCCCAAAACGTAAGAATTCCTAACCCCCAAATGTAAGAAATCTACCCCCAAACGTAAGAATTACAAACCCCCAAACGTAAAAAAAACAACCCCAAACGTTAAAATCTTTAACCCCCAAACGTAAGAAATCTAACCCTTAAACATAAGAATTACTAACCCCAAAACGTGAAAAAAAAAACTAACCCCCAAACGTGAGAATTACTAACCCCAATTGTAAGAATTAGTAACCCCCAAACGTAAGAATTACTAACCCCAAAACGTAAAAAACATCTTACCTCCAAAAGTAAAAAAACTAAGCCCCAAAGGTAAGAATTTGGAACCCCCAAATTTAGGAATTACTAACCCCCAAACGTAAAAAAAACTACCCCCCAAACGTAAGAATTACTTACCCTCAAACGTAAGAAAACTGACCTCCAAACGTAAGAATTTGTAACCTTCAAACGTAAGAATTACTAACTTACAAACCTAAGAAAACTAACCAACAAAGGTAAGAATTTATAACCCCCAAACGTAAGAAAACTAACTCCCAAACATAAGAATTACTAACCCCCAAACGTAAGAAATCCAACCCCCAAACGTAAGAATTACTAACCCCTAAACATAAGAAATCTAACCCCCAAACGTAAGAAATCTATCTCCCAAACGTAAGAATTGCTAACCCCAAAACGTAAGAAAGCTAGCTCCAAAAACGCAGCAATTACTAACCCCCAAACTTGAGAAATCAAAACTAGCAAATGTAAGATTTACTAACCCACGAAAGTAAAAAATCTAATCCCCAAACGTAAGAACTTGTAACCCGAAACGTAAGAATAACTAACCCCTATACGTAAAAATACTAGCTTCCAAAACGTACGAAAACTAACCCCCAAACGTAAGAAAACTAACCCCCAAACGTAAGAATTACTATCCCCAAAAAGTAAGAAATCTAACCCCGAAAGGTAACAATTACTAGCCCCCTATCGTAAGAAAAATAACCCCAAAACGTACGAAAACTAACCCCCAAACGTAAGAAAACTAACCCCCAAACGTAAGAATTACTAATCCCCGAATGTAAGAAATACTAACCTCCAAACGTAAGAGCACTAACCACCAAACGTAGGAAAATTTTAACCCCCAAACGTAAAATTTTGTAATCCGCAAGCGAAAGAATTACTTAAACCCAAACGCAAAAAAACTAACCCCAAAACGTAAGAATTACTAACCCCCAAATGCAACAAAACTAACTCCCAAACGTAAGAATTACTAACCCCAAAAGAAAGAATTACTAATCCCCAAACGTAAGAAATCTAACCCCCAAACGTACGAATTACTAACCCCCAAAGGTAAGATATCTAACCCCCAAAGGTAAGAATTACTAACCCCCAAACGTAAGAAATCTAACCCCAAACGTCATAATAACTAACCCCCAAACGTAAGAAAACTAAACCCCAAACGTAAGAATTACTAATCCCCATAGGTAAGAAATGTAACCCCCAAACGTAAGAGTTACTAACCCCCAAACGTAAGACAACTAACAACAAACGTAAGAAATTTAACGCCCAAAGTAAGAATTACAAACCCCCAAACGTAAGAAAACCAACCCCAAACATAAAAATTACTCACCCCCGAACGTAAGAAATCTAGCCCCCAAACGTAAGAAAACTAACCCCCAAACGTAACAATTACTAACCCACTAACGTAAGAAATCTTACCCCCAAACGAAAGAATTACTAACCCCCAAACATAAGAAATCTAACCCCGAAAGCAAGAACTACTAACCCCCAAACGTAAGCAAACTAGCCCTCAAACGTAAGAATTACTAACCATACAACGTAAGAATCACTAACTCCTAAATGTAAGAATTACTAACCCCCAAACGTAAGGAAACTAACCCCAAAATGTAAGAATTAGTATCCCCAAAACGTAAGAATTACTAAAACCCAAACGTAAGAAAACTGAAATACAAACGTAAAAATTTGTAACCCCCAAATGTAAGAAATGTATCCCCCAAACGAAAGAATCACTAACACCATAAACGTAAAAAAACTCACCTTCAAGCGTAAGAATTACTAGCCCCCAAACGTGAGAAATCTAACCCCTGAGCGTAAAAAAAAACTAACCCAAAAACGTAACAAAACTAACCCCCAAACGTATAAGAAATACTTACACACAAACGATAGAAATCTAACCCCCAAACGTAAAAGAATTACTCACCCCTAAAACGTTAGAAATCTAACCCCCAAACGTAAGAATTACTAACCACCAAACGTAAGAAGACTAAACCCCCTAATGTAAGAATTACTTATTCCTAAACGTAAGAAATCTAATCCCCAAACGAAATAATTACTAACCCCCAAACGTTAGAATTACTTACCCCCAACCGTAAGAAAACCAACCCCCGAACGTAAGAATTAGTAACCCATAAAAGAAAGATATCTAATCCACAAACGTAAGAATTACTAACCCTCAAACGTAAGAAATCTAACCCCCTAACGTAAGAATTACTAACCCCCAAACGTAAGAAAACTAACCCCAAAATGTAAGAGTTACTAACCCCCAAACGTAAAAAATCTAACCCCCAAACGTAAAAAAATCTAACCCCGAAACGTAAGAAAACTAACCCCCAAATTGAAGAATTACTAACCCCCAAACGTAAGAATTACTAACCCCCAAACGTAATAAAAACTAACCCCCAAACGTAAGAAAACTAACCCCCTAAGGAAAGAATTTGTAACCCCCAAATTTGTGAATTACTAACCCCCAAACGTAAGAAAACTAACACCCAAACTTAAGAATTACTAACCCACGAAAGTAGTTTATCTAACCAACAAACGTAAGAATTACTAACCCCCCAATGTAAGAAAACTAACATCTAAACGTAAGAATTTGTAACCCCCAAAGGTAAGAATTAATAACCACCGAAGCGTAAGAATTACTAACCCCCAAACGTAAGAAAGCTAACCCCCTAATGTAAGAATTACTAACCCCCAAACGTAAGAACACTAACCCCCAAACGTAAGAATTTGTAACCCCAAAACGTAAGAATTACTAACCCACAAAAGAAACAAATCTAACCCACAAACGTAAGAATTTCTAACCCCATAATGTGGAAAAACTAACCTCCAAACGTAAGAATTTGTAACCCCGAAACGTAAGAATTAATAACAGCCAAACGTAAGAATTTGTAACCCCCAAACCTCAGAAATCTAACGCTCAAACGTAAGAAATCTAACCCCCAAACGTTAGAATTACTAACACCAAGACGTAAGAAAGCTAACCCCCAAACGTAAGATTTACTAATCCCCAAACGTAAGAAATCTAACCCCTAAACGTAAGAATGACAAAATCAAAAACGTGAGAAAACTAACCTTAAACGTAAGATGTACTAACCCCCAAACTTAAAAAATCAAACCCCCAAACCTAAAAATTACTAACCCCCAAACGTAATAAAACTAACCCGAAAACGTAATAATTACTAACCCTAAGACGTAAAAAAACTAACCACCAAACCTAAGAATTACTGACCCCCAAACGTAAGAAAACTAAGCCATAAAAGTAAGAAATCTAATCCTAAGCGTAAGAATTACTAACCTCCAAACGTAAGAATTTGTAACCCCCAAATGTCAGAAATCTAACGCCCAAACGTAAGAAATCTAACCCCCAAACGTAAGAATTACTAACCCCAAACGTGAGAACACTAACCCCAAACGTGAAAACTACTAACCCCTAAACGTAAGCATTTAGAACCCCCAAACGTAAGAAATATAACCTCCAAACGTAAGATTAACTAACCACCAAATGTAAGAAAACAAACCCCCAAACGTAAGAATTATTAACCCACAAGCGTAAGAATCACTAACCCCCAAACGTAAAAAAAACTAACCCCCAAACGTAGCAAATACTAATCCCCAATCGTAAGAATAAAAAAAACACAAACGAAAGAAAACTAACCCCTAAACGTAAGAAAACTAAACAACAAACGTAAGAATTAATAACCTTCAAACGTAGCAAAACTAACCCCCAAACGTAAAATTCACTAATCCCCAAACGTAAGAAATCTAAGCCGCAAACGTAAAAATTACTAACCTCCAAACGTAAGAAAACTAACCCCCAAACGTAATAATTACTAATCCCCATAGGTAAGAAATCTAACACCCAAACGTAAGAATTACTAACCCCCAAACGTAAGACAACTAACAACAAACGTAACAATTTGTAATCCCTAAACGTAAGAAATTTAACCCCCAAACGTAAGAATTACTAACCCCCAAACGTAAGAAAACCAACCCCAAACATAAAAATTACCCACCCCCAGACGTAAGAAATCTAGCCCCCAAACGTAAGAAAACTAACCCCCAAACGTAACAATTACTAACCCCCTAACGTAAGAAATCTTACCCCCAAACGAAAGAATTACTAACCCCCAAACATAAGAAATCTAACCCCGAAAGCAAGAACTACTAACCCCCAAACGTTAGCAAACTAGCCCCCAAACGTAAGAATTACTAACCATAAAACGAAAGAATCACTAACTCCTAAATGTAAGAATTACTAACCCCCAAACGTAAGGAAACTAACCCCAAAATGTAAGAATTAGTATCCCCAAAACGTAAGAATTACTAAAACCCAAACGTAAGAAAACTGAAATACAAACGTAAAAATTTGTAACCCCCAAATGTAAGAAATGTATCCCCCAAACGAAAGAATCACTAACACCATAAACGTAAAAAAACTCACCTTCAAGCGTAAGAATTACTAGCCCCCAAACGTGAGAAATCTAACCCCTGAGCGTAAAAAAAAACTAACCCAAAAACGTAACAAAACTAACCCCCAAACGTATAAGAAATACTTACACACAAACGATAGAAATCTAACCCCCAAACGTAAAAGAATTACTCACCCCTAAAACGTTAGAAATCTAACCCCCAAACGTAAGAATTACTAACCACCAAACGTAAGAAGACTAAACCCCCTAATGTAAGAATTACTTATTCCTAAACGTAAGAAATCTAATCCCCAAACGAAATAATTACTAACCCCCAAACGTTAGAATTACTTACCCCCAACCGTAAGAAAACCAACCCCCGAACGTAAGAATTAGTAACCCATAAAAGAAAGATATCTAATCCACAAACGTAAGAATTACTAACCCTCAAACGTAAGAAATCTAACCCCCTAACGTAAGAATTACTAACCCCCAAACGTAAGAAAACTAACCCCAAAATGTAAGAGTTACTAACCCCCAAACGTAAAAAATCTAACCCCCAAACGTAAAAAAATCTAACCCCGAAACGTAAGAAAACTAACCCCCAAATTGAAGAATTACTAACCCCCAAACGTAAGAATTACTAACCCCCAAACGTAATAAAAACTAACCCCCAAACGTAAGAAAACTAACCCCCTAAGGAAAGAATTTGTAACCCCCAAATTTGTGAATTACTAACCCCCAAACGTAAGAAAACTAACACCCAAACTTAAGAATTACTAACCCACGAAAGTAGTTTATCTAACCAACAAACGTAAGAATTACTAACCCCCCAATGTAAGAAAACTAACATCTAAACGTAAGAATTTGTAACCCCCAAAGGTAAGAATTAATAACCACCGAAGCGTAAGAATTACTAACCCCCAAACGTAAGAAAGCTAACCCCCTAATGTAAGAATTACTAACCCCCAAACGTAAGAACACTAACCCCCAAACGTAAGAATTTGTAACCCCAAAACGTAAGAATTACTAACCCACAAAAGAAACAAATCTAACCCACAAACGTAAGAATTTCTAACCCCATAATGTGGAAAAACTAACCTCCAAACGTAAGAATTTGTAACCCCGAAACGTAAGAATTAATAACAGCCAAACGTAAGAATTTGTAACCCCCAAACCTCAGAAATCTAACGCTCAAACGTAAGAAATCTAACCCCCAAACGTTAGAATTACTAACACCAAGACGTAAGAAAGCTAACCCCCAAACGTAAGATTTACTAATCCCCAAACGTAAGAAATCTAACCCCTAAACGTAAGAATGACAAAATCAAAAACGTGAGAAAACTAACCTTAAACGTAAGATGTACTAACCCCCAAACTTAAAAAATCAAACCCCCAAACCTAAAAATTACTAACCCCCAAACGTAATAAAACTAACCCGAAAACGTAATAATTACTAACCCTAAGACGTAAAAAAACTAACCACCAAACCTAAGAATTACTGACCCCCAAACGTAAGAAAACTAAGCCATAAAAGTAAGAAATCTAATCCTAAGCGTAAGAATTACTAACCTCCAAACGTAAGAATTTGTAACCCCCAAATGTCAGAAATCTAACGCCCAAACGTAAGAAATCTAACCCCCAAACGTAAGAATTACTAACCCCAAACGTGAGAACACTAACCCCAAACGTGAAAACTACTAACCCCTAAACGTAAGCATTTAGAACCCCCAAACGTAAGAAATATAACCTCCAAACGTAAGATTAACTAACCACCAAATGTAAGAAAACAAACCCCCAAACGTAAGAATTATTAACCCACAAGCGTAAGAATCACTAACCCCCAAACGTAAAAAAAACTAACCCCCAAACGTAGCAAATACTAATCCCCAATCGTAAGAATAAAAAAAACACAAACGAAAGAAAACTAACCCCTAAACGTAAGAAAACTAAACAACAAACGTAAGAATTAATAACCTTCAAACGTAGCAAAACTAACCCCCAAACGTAAAATTCACTAATCCCCAAACGTAAGAAATCTAAGCCGCAAACGTAAAAATTACTAACCTCCAAACGTAAGAAAACTAACCCCCAAACGTAATAATTACTAATCCCCATAGGTAAGAAATCTAACACCCAAACGTAAGAATTACTAACCCCCAAACGTAAGACAACTAACAACAAACGTAACAATTTGTAATCCCTAAACGTAAGAAATTTAACCCCCAAACGTAAGAATTACTAACCCCCAAACGTAAGAAAACCAACCCCAAACATAAAAATTACCCACCCCCAGACGTAAGAAATCTAGCCCCCAAACGTAAGAAAACTAACCCCCAAACGTAACAATTACTAACCCCCTAACGTAAGAAATCTTACCCCCAAACGAAAGAATTACTAACCCCCAAACATAAGAAATCTAACCCCGAAAGCAAGAACTACTAACCCCCAAACGTTAGCAAACTAGCCCCCAAACGTAAGAATTACTAACCATAAAACGAAAGAATCACTAACTCCTAAATGTAAGAATTACTAACCCCCAAACGTAAGGAAACTAACCCCAAAATGTAAGAATTAGTATCCCCAAAACGTAAGAATTACTAAAACCCAAACGTAAGAAAACTGAAATACAAACGTAAAAATTTGTAACCCCCAAATGTAAGAAATGTATCCCCCAAACGAAAGAATCACTAACACCATAAACGTAAAAAAACTCACCTTCAAGCGTAAGAATTACTAGCCCCCAAACGTGAGAAATCTAACCCCTGAGCGTAAAAAAAAACTAACCCAAAAACGTAACAAAACTAACCCCCAAACGTATAAGAAATACTTACACACAAACGATAGAAATCTAACCCCCAAACGTAAAAGAATTACTCACCCCTAAAACGTTAGAAATCTAACCCCCAAACGTAAGAATTACTAACCACCAAACGTAAGAAGACTAAACCCCCTAATGTAAGAATTACTTATTCCTAAACGTAAGAAATCTAATCCCCAAACGAAAGAATTACTAACCCCCAAACGTTAGAATTACTAACCCCCAACCGTAAGAAAACTAACCCCCGAACGTAAGAAGTAGTAACCAATAAACGAAAGATATCTAATCCACAAACGTAAGAACTACTAACACCCAAAAGTAAGAAAACTAACCCCTAAACGTAAGAATTACTAGCCCGCAAACGTAAGAAATTTAATTCCCCAACGTAAGAATTACTAACCCCCAAACGTAAGAATTACTAACCCCCAAACGTAAGAATTACTAACCCCAAACCGTAAGAAAACTAACCCCCGAACGTAGGAATTAGTAACCCATAAACGAAAGATATCTACTCCACAAAACGTAAGAATTACTAATCCCCAAACGTAACAAAACTAACCCCCAAACATTAGAATTATTCACTTTTATATGTAAGAAAACTAACCCCCAAACGTAAGAATTACTAACCCCCCAAATTTAAGAAGTTCCAACACCATAACCTAAGAAGACTAATCCACAAACGTAAGATTTACTAACCCCGAAAGGTAAAAAAACTAACACCTAAACGTAAGAATTTGTAAACCCCAAACGTAAAAAATCTAACCCCAAAAAGGAAGAATTACTAACCCCCAAACGTAAAACAACTAACCTTCAAACGTAAGAAATACTAACCCCCAAACGTTAGAAATCTAACCCCCAAACGTAAGAATTTTTAACCCCTAAACGTAAGAATAACTAACCTCCCAAACGTAAGAAATATAACCCCCAAATGTAAGAATTACTAACTTCCAAACATAAGAAAACTGACCCCCAAACGTAAAAATTTATAACCCCTAAACGTTAGAAATACTAACCCTGAAACGTAAGAAAACTACAACCAAAACCTAAGAAAACTAACCTCCAAACGTAAAAAAAATAACCCCTAAACGTAAGAAATACTAACACCGAAACGTAAGAATTACTAGCCCGCAAACGTAAGAAATCTAACCCCCAAACGTAAGATTTACTAACCCCTAACCGTAAAAAAACTAACCCCGAACGTAAGAATTAGTAACTCCCAAGCGAAAGATATCTAATCCACAAACGTAAGAGCTACTAAACCCCAAACATAAGAAAACTAACCTAATAACGAAAGAATTATTAACTTTCATATGTAGGAAAACTAAACCCCAAACGTAAGATTTCCTCTTCCCGAAACGTAAAAACACTAACCCCGAAACGTAAGAATTTGTAAACCCCAAACGTTAAAAAAATCTAACCCCAAAAAGGAAGCATTACTAACCGCCAAACGTAAGAAAACTAACCTTAAAACGTAAGAGTTACTAGCCCCTAAACGTTAGAAATCTAACCCCCAAACGTAAATTTTACTAACCCCAAAAGTAAGAGTTTGTAAACCCTTAAACGTAAGAACTACTAAACCCCGAACGTAAGAAAACTAACCCACAAACGTAAAAAACCTAACCTCCAAACGTATAAAAACTAACCCCTAAACGTAAGAATTACTAACCCCAAATCGTAAGAAAAATAACCAACACACCTATAAACATTACCCCCAAACGTAAGAAATCAAACATAATGTAAGAATTACTAACCCCTCAAACGTAAGAAAACTTACCCCAAAACGTAAGACTTACTAACCCCCCACCGTAAGAAAACTAACCCCCGAACGTAAGAATTATTAACCCCTGAACGAAAGATATCTAATCCACAAACGTAAGAATTACTAACCCCCAAACGTAAGAAAACTAACCCCCAACCATTAGAATTATTAACTTTTATATGTAAGAAAACTAATCCCCAAACGTAAGAATTACTAACACCAAAACGTAAGAAGACTAATCCACAAACGTAAGATTTACTAACCTTGAAAGGTGAAAAAACTAACACCCTAACATAAGAATTTGTAAACCCCAAACGTAAAAAATCTAAACCCCCAAACGTGAAAAATTACTAACCCCCAAAAGCAAAAAAACTAACCCCCAAACGTTAGAATTACTAACCCCCAAACCTAAGAAATCTAACCCCTAAACGTAAGGAAACTAACCCCTAAACGTAACAATTTGTAACCCCAATCGTAAGATATACTAACCCCCACACGAAGGAAATCTAACCCCAAAAAGTGAGAAATCTAACCTACAAACGTTAGAATTACTAACTCCGAAACGTAAAAAAACTAACCCCCAAACGTAAGAATTTCTAATCCCTAAACGTAAGAAAACTAACCCCCAAACGTAAGAATTACCAACCCCCAAACGTAAAGAAACTAAATCCTAAACATAAGAAAACTAAACCCCAAACGTAAGAATTACCCACCCCCAAACAGTAGAAAACTAACTCCCAAACGTAAGAATTGCCCACCCCTAAACATAAGAAAACTAACCCCCAAACGTAAGAATTACTAACCCCCAAATGTAAGAAATCTAACCCCAAAACGTAAAAAAACTAACCCCCAAACGTAAGAAATCCAACCCCCAAACGTAAGAATTACTAACACCAAAACGTAAGAAGACTAATCCACAAACGTAAGATTTACTAACCTTAAAAGGTAAAAAAACTAACACCCTAACAAAAGAATTTGTAAACCCCAAACGTAAAAAATCTAAACCCCAAAAAGGAAGAACTACTAACCCCCAAACGTAAAACAACTAACCTTCAAACGTAAGAAATACTAACCTCCAAACGTTAGAGATCTAACTCCCAAACGTAAGAATAACTAACCTCCCAAACGTAAGAAGTATAACCCCCAAATGTAAGAATTACTAACTTCCAAACATAAGAAAACTGACCCCCAAACGTTAAAATTTGTAACCTCTAAACGTTAGAAATACTAACCCCCAAACAAAAGAAAACTACCCCCAAAACCTAAGAAAACTAACCTCCAAACCTAAAAATTACTAATCCTACAACGTCAGATATATAACCCCGAAACGTAAGAATTACTAACTCTTAAACGTAAGAAAACTAACCCCCAAACGTAAGAAATACTAACCCCCAAACGTAAGAATTACTAACCACAAAAACGTAACAAATCTAACCCCCAAACGTAAAAACTACAAACCCCCAAACATAAGAATTACTAATCCTCAAACGTAAGAAAACTACCATCCAAACAAGAGAATTACTAACCCCCAAACGTAAGATAACTAACCCCCAAAGGTCAGAATTACTAACCCCTAAACGTAAGAAAGCTAACCCCCAAAGTGAAGAATTACTAACCCTTAACCGTAAAAAAACTAGCCCCCGAAACTTAAGAATTACTAGTCCCCAAAAGTAAGATATCTAACCCCAAAACGTTAGAATTACTAACCCCCAAACGATAGAAATTTAATCCCTAAACGTGAAAAATACTAATCCCAAGCGTAAGAAAACTAACCCCTAAACGTAAGAAAACTTACCCTTAAACGTAAGAAAAATAACCCCCAAACGTAAGAATTACAAACCCTTAATCGTAAGAAAACTAACCCTTAAAACCTTAGATAACTAACTCCCAATCGTAAGAAGTACTAACCCCAAAACGTAAGAAATCTAACCCCCAAACGTAAGAATTACTAACCCCCAAACGTAAGAACTAACCCCCATATGTAACAAAATTAACCCCCAAACGTAAAAATTACTAATCCGCAAACGTAAGAAATCTAACCCCCAAACGTAAGAAAACTAACCCCCAAACGTAAGAATTACCAACCCCCAAACGTAAAGAAACTAAACCCTAAACATAAGAAAACTAAACCCCAAACGTAAGAATTACCCACCCCCAAACAGTAGAAAACTAACTCCCAAACGTAAGAATTGCCCACCCCTAAACGTAAGAAAACTAACCCCCAAACGTAAGAATTACTAACCCCCAAATGTAAGAAATCTAACCCCAAAACGTAAAAAAACTAACCCCCAAACGTAAGAATTACTAACACCAAAACGTAAGAAGACTAATCCACAAACGTAAGATTTACTAACCTTTAAAGGTAAAAAAACTAACACCCTAACAAGGGAATTTGTAAACCCCAAACGTAAAAAATCTAAACCCCAAAAAGGAAGAACTACTAACCCCCAAACGTAAAACAACTAACCTTCAAACGTAAGAAATACTAACTTCCAAACGTTAGAGATCTAACCCCCAAACGTAAGAATAACTAACCTCCCAAACGTAAGAAGTATAACCTCCAAATGTAAGAATTACTAACTTCCAAACATAAGAAAACTGACCCCCAAACGTTAAAATTTGTAACCCCTAAACGTTAGAAATACTAACCCCCAAACAAAAGAAAACTACCCCCAAAACCTAAGAAAACTAACCTCCAAACCTAAAAATTACTAATCCTACAACGTCAGATATATAACCCGAAACGTAAGAATTACTAACTCTCAAACGTAAGAAAACTAACCCCCAAACGTAAGAATTACTAACCACAAAAACGTAACAAATCTAACCCCCAAACGTAAAAACTACAAACCCCCAAACATAAGAATTACTAATCCTCAAACGTAAGAAAACTACCATTTAAACAAAAGAATTACTAACCCCCAAACGTAAGATAACTAACCCCCAAAGGTCAGAATTACTAACCCCTAAACGTAAGAAAGCTAACCCCCAAAGTGAAGAATTACTAACCCTTAACCGTTTAAACTAGCCCCCGAAACTTAAGAATTACTAGTCCCCAAAAGTAAGATATCTAACCCCAAAACGTTAGAATTACTAACCCCCAAACGTGGGAAAACTAACCCCCAAACGATAGAAATTTAATCCCTAAACGTAAAAAATACTAATCCCAAGCGTAAGAAAACTAACCCCTAAACGTAAGAAAACTTACCCTTAAACGTAAGAAAAATAACCCCCAAACGTAAGAATTACAAACCCTTAATCGTAAGAAAACTAACTCTTAAAACCTTAGAAAACTAACTCCCAATCGTAAGAAGTACTAACCCCAAAACGTAAGAAATCTAACCCCCAAACGTAAGAATTACTAACCCCCAAACGTAAGAACTAACCCCCATATGTAACAAAATTAACCCCCAAACGTAAAAATTATTATAATAAAATTTCGATATAACGCGCGCGCTGATTGGTTGAAACAGCGTGCTTTATCAGAGTACAGATGCACGGAGCAACGGTGTCACGCCATCACCGTGTTTGTGAAATTCCTGGACTTCTCTCTCGGTTTTATTTATTTATTATTATTATAATTTTTCGATCCAGACGTCTTTTATAACTTAGAAAACGTAAACGAGCTGGACATAGACCATCCTGTGCGCATACAAGGTAAAAAAAAAAAACAGTACAAATAGCACGGTGATTGAAAGTGAAGTTTCTGAAGAAGTTAGCGACTAAAATACAGAGCCAAGTAGAAATATAAACAAACCGAGATTTGCAAACATGTCAACCGACGAAATGGTCGAAATTACATCGAAGGCAGAGACGATAAACCCCAAAGATAGCATAAAATGGACAGCTCAAGTTTTAGAACGAAAGATGAAAACATGTCACAAGCTTAAACAAGTGTTAAAAGGTCCCGTAAACGCTCGTCAGCTATATTCTCGTACAAAAAGATCAAACAAAAAATTGAGAGAACTGAAAATTTAATTAGCTAACGAATACACAAATATATAAGCTTACAAGATCCTTACATTTTTGGTGCAAGTTCTATCACGCCGCATCATGGCCACCTCCGCTCACCGCAGTGAAGCAAGCCTCAGAAATTACAACGCTCGCCCTTCGAGTGAACAACTTACAGCTTGTTCAGATATCCTCTCTGGAGCATTGATCGGGAAGCCACAGCAGTCACAGCAGCCCTTTTCCTAACGGTGTCAACAGTTCGAGCACTCCTCTTGTTCCCGTGAATTCGACTGTTGTTCATTCACAAAACAGAGCGCAGCAGTTGGTTTATTACCGGCCGCAAGCTTTAAAGCAGCTTGTTTTCGAATTGCCATGTTGATGACGTCCAGATTTTCACGAGCCACAAATCCACCTGATTTCAATGAACATTTTACTTTTCCATCCTGATTTTTGAAAGGGAAAACTGAAGAAGCGCTGACGCTACTGGTGTTACATTCGAACTAAGCAAAGTTTGTAAATTTTGATGCCTTGTTTTGACATGTCTGACAGCTTTCGTGTTGTTCAACCAATCAAATAATTTGAAACATTCTAACAAGGATTGTGATTGGCTTATTTTAGCGTGCTTTATCAGAGTACAGATGCACGCTGACGCCAGATCTGTTCGTTCGGAAAATGAAGTTGGTTTTGAAATGAGGGTGAATGCGGGGGGAAATAAAAGAATTCTTTATCATAAAACAAATAAAGAAGCCTCGGCTGTGCTCTGTTCTGTTGTAAAGCACTTAGGAAGCGGCTAGAGCACTCAAGAAGTAGGGAGAAACACTCGACTACGTCTCGTGTTTCCCCCTACACTTCTTTCGTGCTCTAGCCGCTTCCTGCGTGCTTTACAACAGAACAGAGCACAGTCGAGGCTTCTTTATTTGTTAACTAATCCGCAAACGTAAGAAATCTAACCCCCAAACGTAAGAAAACTAACCCCCAAACGTAAGAATTACTAACCACAAAAACGTAACAAATCTAACAAAAGTAAGAGTTTGTAAACCCTTAAACGTAAGAACTACTAAACCCCGAACGTAAGAAAACTAACCCACAAACGTAAAAAACCTAACCTCCAAACGTATAAAAACTAACCCCTAAACGTAAGAATTACTAACCCCAAATCGTAAGAAAAATAACCAACACACCTATAAACATTACCCCCAAACGTAAGAAATCAAACATAATGTAAGAATTACTAACCCCTCAAACGTAAGAAAACTTACCCCAAAACGTAAGACTTACTAACCCCCCACCGTAAGAAAACTAACCCCCGAACGTAAGAATTATTAACCCCTGAACGAAAGATATCTAATCCACAAACGTAAGAATTACTAACCCCCAAACGTAAGAAAACTAACCCCCAACCATTAGAATTATTAACTTTTATATGTAAGAAAACTAATCCCCAAACGTAAGAATTACTAACACCAAAACGTAAGAAGACTAATCCACAAACGTAAGATTTACTAACCTTGAAAGGTGAAAAAACTAACACCCTAACATAAGAATTTGTAAACCCCAAACGTAAAAAATCTAAACCCCCAAACGTGAAAAATTACTAACCCCCAAAAGCAAAAAAACTAACCCCCAAACGTTAGAATTACTAACCCCCAAACCTAAGAAATCTAACCCCTAAACGTAAGGAAACTAACCCCTAAACGTAACAATTTGTAACCCCAATCGTAAGATATACTAACCCCCACACGAAGGAAATCTAACCCCAAAAAGTGAGAAATCTAACCTACAAACGTTAGAATTACTAACTCCGAAACGTAAAAAAACTAACCCCCAAACGTAAGAATTTCTAATCCCTAAACGTAAGAAAACTAACCCCCAAACGTAAGAATTACCAACCCCCAAACGTAAAGAAACTAAATCCTAAACATAAGAAAACTAAACCCCAAACGTAAGAATTACCCACCCCCAAACAGTAGAAAACTAACTCCCAAACGTAAGAATTGCCCACCCCTAAACATAAGAAAACTAACCCCCAAACGTAAGAATTACTAACCCCCAAATGTAAGAAATCTAACCCCAAAACGTAAAAAAACTAACCCCCAAACGTAAGAAATCCAACCCCCAAACGTAAGAATTACTAACACCAAAACGTAAGAAGACTAATCCACAAACGTAAGATTTACTAACCTTAAAAGGTAAAAAAACTAACACCCTAACAAAAGAATTTGTAAACCCCAAACGTAAAAAATCTAAACCCCAAAAAGGAAGAACTACTAACCCCCAAACGTAAAACAACTAACCTTCAAACGTAAGAAATACTAACCTCCAAACGTTAGAGATCTAACTCCCAAACGTAAGAATAACTAACCTCCCAAACGTAAGAAGTATAACCCCCAAATGTAAGAATTACTAACTTCCAAACATAAGAAAACTGACCCCCAAACGTTAAAATTTGTAACCTCTAAACGTTAGAAATACTAACCCCCAAACAAAAGAAAACTACCCCCAAAACCTAAGAAAACTAACCTCCAAACCTAAAAATTACTAATCCTACAACGTCAGATATATAACCCCGAAACGTAAGAATTACTAACTCTTAAACGTAAGAAAACTAACCCCCAAACGTAAGAAATACTAACCCCCAAACATAAGAATTACTAATCCTCAAACGTAAGAAAACTACCATCCAAACAAGAGAATTACTAACCCCCAAACGTAAGATAACTAACCCCCAAAGGTCAGAATTACTAACCCCTAAACGTAAGAAAGCTAACCCCCAAAGTGAAGAATTACTAACCCTTAACCGTAAAAAAACTAGCCCCCGAAACTTAAGAATTACTAGTCCCCAAAAGTAAGATATCTAACCC
>NW_028145649.1:522500-527500 GCF_977016875.1 Pavona decussata
AAGGATTGTGATTGGCTTATTTTAGCGTGCTTTATCAGAGTACAGATGCACGCTGACGCCAGATCTGTTCGTTCGGAAAATGAAGTTGGTTTTGAAATGAGGGTGAATGCGGGGGGAAATAAAAGAATTCTTTATCATAAAACAAATAAAGAAGCCTCGGCTGTGCTCTGTTCTGTTGTAAAGCACTTAGGAAGCGGCTAGAGCACTCAAGAAGTAGGGAGAAACACTCGACTACGTCTCGTGTTTCCCCCTACACTTCTTTCGTGCTCTAGCCGCTTCCTGCGTGCTTTACAACAGAACAGAGCACAGTCGAGGCTTCTTTATTTGTTAACTAATCCGCAAACGTAAGAAATCTAACCCCCAAACGTAAGAAAACTAACCCCCAAAAGTAATAATTAATAACGTTTAAACGTTAGAAAACTAACCAAAAGCCAAAAGAATTACTAACCCCAAAAACGTTAGAAAACTAACCCCAAACGTTTAAAAACTAACCCCTAAACGTAAGAAAACTAACCTCCGAACGTAAGATTTACTAACCCCTAAACGTAAGAAATTTATTTCCTAAACGTAAAAATTACTAACCCCCAAAACGTAAGAATTACTAGTTCCCAAACGTAAAAAATATAACCGCCAAACGTAAGAATTGCTAACCCCCAAACGTAAAAAAACTAACCCAAAAAAGTAAGATATCTAATCCACAAACGTAAAAATTACTAACGAACATATGTAAGAAAACTAACCCCCAAACGTGAAAATTAGTAACGCTCAAACGTAAGAAAACTAACCCCCAAAAATAATAATTATTAACCCCCAAACGTTAGATAACTAACCCCAAAACGTAAGAATTACTAACCCCGAAACGTAAGAAAACTAACCCCCAAATTTAAGAAGTTCCAACACCATAACCTAAGAAGACTAATCCACAAACGTAAGATTTACTAACCCCGAAAGGTAAAAAAACTAACACCCAAACGTAAGAATTGTTAAACCCTAAACGTAAAAAATCTAACCCCAAAAAGGAAAAATTACTAACCCCCAAACGTAAAAAAACTAACCTTCAAACGTAAGAATTTTTAACCCCCAAACGTAAGAATAACTAACCTCCCAAACGTAAAAAATGTAACCGCCAAACGTAAGAATTGCTAACCCCCAAACGTAAAAAAACTAACCCCCAAACGTAAAAAAACTAACCCCCAAACGTAAAAATTACTAGCCCTCAAACGTAAGATATCTAATCACCAAACGTAAGAATTACTAACCCATATCTGTAAGAAAACTAACCCCCAAACGTGAGAATTACTAACGCCCAAACGTAAGAAAACTAACCCCCAAAAGTAATAATTATTAACCCTCAAACGTTAGAAAACTAACCCCAAAACGTAAGAGTTACTAACCCCCAAACGTAAGAATTACCAACACCATAACGTAAGAAAACTAACACCCAAACGTAAGAATTTTTAAACCCCAAACGTAAAAAATCTTACCCCAAAAAGGAAGCATTACTAACCCCCAAACGTAGAAAAACTAATCTTCAAAACGTAAGAATTTTTAACCCCCAAACGTAAGAATAACTAACCTACCAAACGTAAGAATTATAACCCCCAAATGTAAGAATTCCTAACTTCCAAACATAACAAAACTGACCCCGAAACGTAAGAATTTGTAACCCCTAAACGAAAGAAATACTAATCCCCAAACGTAAGAAAAGTACCCCCAAAACCTAAAAAAACTAACCTCCAAACCTAAGTATTACTAATGCTAAAACGTCAGATATATGACCCCCAAACGTAAGAATTACTAACCATCAAACGTAAGAAAGCTAACCCCCAAACGTAAGAATTACTAACCCTTAACCGTAAAAAAACTAGCCCCTGAAACTTAAGAATTACTAGTCCCCAAACGTAAGATATCTAACCCCAAAACGTTAGAATTACTAACCCCCAAATGTAAGATATCTAATCCTTAAACGTTAGAATTACTAACACCCATATGTAAGAAAACTAACCCCCAAAAGTACTTATTATTAACCCCCAAACGTTAGAAAACTAACCCCAAAACGTAAGAATTACTAACCCCCAAACGTAAGAAAACTAACCCCAAACGTATGAAAACTGACCCCCAAAGGTAAGAAAACTAACCCCCAAACGTAAAAATTACTAACTCCCAAACGAAAAAAAAACTAATCCCAAACGTAAGAATTACTAACCTCCAAACGTAAGAAATCTAATTCCCAAACGTAAAATTTACTAACCCCCAAACGTAAGAATTACTAACCCCCAAACGTGAGAAATATAACCCACAAAAATTAAGATTTACTAACCCCCAAAGGGAAGAAAACTAACCCCACCACGTAAGAATTTGTAACCAACAAACGTAAGAATTACTAATCCCCAAACGTAAAAAAAAACAAACCCCCAAAAGTAAGAATTACTAACCCACAAACATAAGAAACTTAACCTCCAAACCTAAGAATTACTAAACCCCAAACGTAAGAAAACTAACCCTAAACGTTTAAAAACTAACCCCTAAACGTAAGAAAACTAACCTCCGAACGTAAGATTTACTAACCCCTAAACGTAAGAAATCTATTTCCCAAACGTAAAAATTACTAACCCCCAAACGTAAGAATTACTAGTTCCCAAACGTAAAAAATATAACCGCCAAACGTAAAAATTGCTAACCCCCAAACGTAAAAAAACTAACCCCCAAACGTAAGATATCTAATCCCCAAACGTAAGAATTACTAACCCACATATGTAAGAAAACTAACCCCCAAACGTGAAAATTACTAACGCTCAAACGTAAGAAAACTAACCCCCAAAATTAAAAATTATTTACCCCCAAACGTTAGATAACTAACCCCAAAACGTAAGAATTTTTAACCCCGAAACGTAAGAAAACTAACCCCCAAACGTAAGAATATCCAACACCATAACCTGAGAAGACTAATCCACAAACGAAAGATTTACTTACCCCGAAAGGTAAAAAAACTAACACCCAAACGTAAGAATTGTTAAACCCTAAACGTAAAAAATCTAACCCCAAAAAGGAAGAATTACTAACCCCCAAACGTAAAAAAACTAACCTTCAAACGTAAGAATTTTTAACCCCCAAACGTAAGAATAACTAACCTCCCAAACATAAAAAATGTAACCGCCAAACGTAAGAATTGCTAACCCCCAAACGTAAAAAAACTAACCCCCAAACGTAAAAAAACTAACCCCCAAACGTAAAAATTACTAGCCCTCAAACGTAATATATCTAATCCCCAAACGCAAGAATTACTAACCCATATCTGTAAGAAAACTAACCCCCAAAAGTAATAATTATTAACCCCCAAACGTTAGAAAACTAACCCCAAAACGTTAGAATTACTAACCCCCAAACGTAAAAAAAAACTAACCCCCAAAAGTAAGAATTACAAACCCCCAAACATAAGAAACTTAACCTCCAAACGTAGGAATTACTAAACCCCAAACGTAGGAAAACTAACCCCCAAACGTAAAAAATCTAACCCCCAAACGTAAGAATACTAACCCGCAAACATAAGAATTACTTACCCCCAAACGTACGAAATATAACACACAAAAATTAAGAATTACTAACCCCCAAAGATAAGAAAACTAACCCCACAAACGTAAGATTACTAACCCACCAACGTAAAAAAAAACTAACCCCCAAAAGTAAGAATTACTAACCCCCAAACGAAAAAAAACTAATCTTAAACGTAAGAATTACTAACCCCCAAACGTAAGAAAACTAACCCCTAAACGTAAGGATTATTAACCCCCAAAAATAAAAAATCTCACACCCAAAGGTAAGAATTACTAACAAACAAACGTAAGAAACTTAACCTCCAAACGTAAGAATTACTAAACCCCAAACGTAAGAATTCCTTACCCCCAAACGTAAAAAATCTAACCCCGAAACGTAAGAATACTAACCCGCAAACGTAAGAATTACTTACCCCCAAACGTACGAAATATAACATACAAAAATTAAGAATAAGTAACCTCCAAAGGTAAGAAAACTAACCCCACAAACGTAAGATTACTAACCCACAATCGTACAAAAAACTAACCCCCAAAAGTAAGAATTACTAACCCCCAAACGTAAGAAAACTAACCCCTGAACGTAAGGATTACTAACCCTCAAACGTAAAAAATCTCACACCCAAACGTAAGAATTACTAATCCCCAAACGTAAAAAAAACTAACCCCCAAAAGTAAGAATTTCTAACCCCCAAATGTAAGAAAACTAACCCCTAAACGTAAGAATTACTAACCCCCAAACATAAAAAATCTCACACCCAAAATTAAGAATTACTAACAAACAAACGTAAGAAACTTAACCTCCAAACGTAAGAATTACTAAACCCCAAACGTAAGAAAACTAACCCCCAAAAGTAAGAATTACTAACCCCCAAACGTAAAAAAACTAAGCCCTCAACTTAAGAATTACTAACGGCCAAAGGTAAGAATACTAACCCCCAAACGCTAAAATTCTAACCCCTAAACGTAAAATTACTAACCCCGAAACGTAAGAAATGTAACCCCCAAAAGTAAGAATTACTAACCCCAAAACTTAACAAAACTAACCGCCAAACGTAAGAAATCTAACCCCCAAACGTAAGAAAACTAACCCCCAAACGCAAGACATCTAACCCACAAACTAAGAAAACTAACGCGCAAACGTAAGAATTACTATCCCCCAAACGTAAGAAATCTAACCCCCCCCCCCCCATCGTAAAATTTACTAACACCCAAAGGTAAGAAAACTGACCCCCAATCTAAGAATAACTAACCTCCAAACGTAAGAAATCTAACCTCCAAACGTAAGAATTTGTAACCCTCAAACGTAAGAAATCTAACCCCCAAAGGTAAGAATTACAAACCCCAAAACGTAAGAAAACTGACACGCAAACGTAAGAATTACTAACCCCCAAGTAGTATGGGTCGAATGACTAGATCAATTTTATTCATGTATTCAAATAGATTCAG
>NW_028145649.1:532500-617500 GCF_977016875.1 Pavona decussata
TATTCAAATAGTCTGTTCAGTAGGTATTTCCGTTTACTGATTGCTGCCTCTGCCGCCTCTGTATAATCAATTTCATCCTCTTCCATAAACCTACGCAGTGTTTTCATTACTTTGTTATGAACTGGATCAGTTTTAAGATCACAGTACCACTTCAGATAATGTAGATATAAGGTTCGAAGCCTCTTTCTATAAGCAGGAAGAAGCAGATTGGATGCTCGAGCCTCCGCATCTTCTTTTCGCAAACCCTGAATTATGTACTCTTCGACCTGTTCCTCCCAAACTGAATTGAGATCACGAATAGCTTCCCCACGCAGCTTATCCCAGGGATCGCGACCATCATCCTCACTGTCACTATCTGTGCTTTCATCTTCCTCGTCGTCGTCTGTACCGTTTTCATCATCATCTTCTTCGTCACTTTCATCTTTATCATCAGCCTCGCCAGCCTCGTCATCATCATCATCATCATCATCATCATCATCATCATCATCATCATCATCATCATCATATTCTCGTTCTTCACTGTCGTGACTTAGATTCCTTACGTGTTGTCCTTCATCTGCGTTTGCTTAAACAAAGGTATCCGGAGAATGATCTTCACTAATAGTATCTTGACTGCTCATCTCCTCTTTGTTTTGCATAAGACGTTTGTGACAACCCTGCTTCTCGTGACGGTCTCTATTAAATTTTCGACTAAACGTTCTTTCGCAGAACTGACAAGGATGTGCCATAGCCTAGTTCCGCGATGCTTACTAGACGCTTCCCTCCCTTGAAATGAGTAAACCAATAATTTTTGACTCATTTATAAAATTGAGTTACTCAAAGAGAGCTGAGTAACTGATAATAGCCCATCATTAATCGGTACGATACTCTGGATGCTCAAGTGGCACTCAGCCAACACGAGTATTACCCCATTGTGGTACATGCTCTGAGAGGTCAACTGTTACTCATGCAACAAATGCTCTGAGCGTATATATGCTCACGTTACTTGTTATAGGTGGTTTTAGGGCGCAACAGAACAAATAATCGTAAACCATTTCTTGATCCAAAATAAAATTTTATTTTTTGTAGCATATACTATAGAAGAAATAGCGTTGTACAACAGAATTAATTTTATTGAATAAACATGATAAATTATTACAAACGCATTTCAAAGAGAATGATGCTGATGATGATTATTATCGTTACTGTTATTCAAATTCACATTAAATATGCCTTTGTTGGTTTTCCGCTGTACATGGTGCATACGGAAGCTTCTACAATCAATTTTCGAATTGCTTGTAACTGCTTGGTAATCAAAGAGAATGATGGTCATAAATTTTACATGAAATCAGTCACTTTATCTGTTCTGCCAAACTGTCTCTGAAGCTTGGGTCTTTGCAGCTGTTTTCCATCTTTCTTCCTCATGTCCATCTCACTTTCTCTTTGTTTGTACACCTCCCTTTGAGAATATGCATCCAAAGGCATTTCATAGCCTGCGTGGCAGGCCGCTAGAATGGGGAAGGGAGAGGGGGAAATTGGGCGCGCGAGAAACGCGCGGCGCGAGGGAGAGGGAAAAGGAAGCGCCTGCAGGGAACCCATGGTTTATTTCGTCTCTCCCCCTCATTAATATGCAAACGGCCAACATTTGCGACCGTCTGCCTGTCAAATGCCAGCCAATAGAAATATTGCTTACTTTCGCCGGAACCCAGAGTGCGTGAAATAATGGATAAACACATAAGCGGTATGGCCGATCGAAAAGAATGACGTCTGCTGTTGCGTACAGGATTTCAATAATTCTTTTCCACAGTGGTGTTAGTTTTAAAGACTTTGGGCGGTTAAACCACCTGGGTGTTTGTATGTCCCACAAATCAATGATTACTCTGCAACAGCGAATGGGTGAGAATTTTGATCACAAGGCGATTATTTGGCAGAAATCCATTGAGTGCGAGCTTTTCAGACAAATTACATGTAGATAAACCGATACTCTCCACTTCACAAATTTGGTCGTTAATAATGCTAGTAAGAGGGCAAATTACTAGCTGAGAAGCAGTTTGAGTGTGGCCATTGCGATTTCTATTTTCTAATAACACCAGCAACTGGAAGATAAGACTCTTTCCGAAAGCCGTCAGTAAAACTGCCACCAAGCTGCCACCAAGTCTTTCTTTCCATAAAGTTGTTTCACCGCTTTTCTCTGTTCATCTTTCAAGGTTATTTTGCGACCTTTATCTTCTAACTCCAGGAAGATTTCCTTCAAAATTTGCTCAAACTTGGCTTCCCTGTCTCTTTCGAGTGCATCTGCCATGTTGATTTTCAGTCACAAATGGCTTTCAAAACATCTGGACCAATCAGAAGGTCGTATCAGGCAATGATTGAGGCATAATTAAAAACGAACCAATGGCGATTTTTCGTTCGCCGACGAACGAGAAAGACGAAATAAACAATGGGTTCGCTGCAGGCGCTTCCCTTTCCCCTCTCCCTTGCGCCGCGCGTTTCTCGCGCCCCCAATTTCCCCCTCTCCCTTCCCCTTTCTAGCGCCTGCCACGCAGGCTAGGCATTTCATCGCCCCATTGAAAGTATCTGCACATTTCCTTTTATCTACAAGTAAAGTAGGGCCTGAATGGATTCTTTGCTGATCTTGACACCCTTAACGTGGGCGTGTCCATGTGCTTGCACGGTAGCGGTTTCCCACCTTCACATACTTTGTACTCAGGGATCACACGGTAACACACGCATTGTTGATAGCCATGGAGACTCTCTTCAGGGCAGAAAAACGGACATTCTTTCCAATTTGAACAGCGAATGTAGGCTATACCACAGGCGGATTTGATCACTTCGAGATTTTGATGACAGAGTCCACACTTTGGGTAACACATCTTCGAAGTCACTTGAAAGTGATGTGTGATGAGCACAGTCACAGTCACTTTATACAGTTTTTAAAAAACCGGTTTTGGAGACAGCAACACGAGACAGGTTTAACCGGCTTAGACGAGTCGAGCCGATTAAATGTATATAAGGGTTGCCAGTTTGCGTATTCTTTACAATATAGCTTTTCTGTCGCCAACCTCTCAGCCGCCTTATTTTCACCGAAGTGAGAATGGAACCAAAGAATCAGATCCAACCACCTAACGTAACGTTTCACCCAATAGACGAATTGGAAAATGTGGAAAATAATCGTGGACCTGTATTGGTTGGCCATGTCTTTCAGCTCGCTTTCGCTGATGTATGTGATGAACTCATTCAGCAAGAAAAATGTGAACATTGTCATGGTTGTGCTATCGATCATCCCAGTCAGCGACAACATTCATGTTTAATGATAGAAATCGAAGAAGCGTGATTCCGCTACTTCGATCAAGTTGTGGAGAAAGTTGATCTTTCACGTATTAGGAGGATTGCAGAAAATGTTTGTGGTGCTCTCGGATTCAAACTCAGCGACAAACGGGAAACCTACGTCAGCGACCTGCCTAAACATCCCATTACTTCCATTTACCTATCATCCTTAGAACTCAGGAGTGCCGGTGACGTCGTGCATTTAGAGGGAGTGAAAACTCGCATTCTAAACGCTATTTATTTTCGTGTAATGGACAATATTACCACTATTTCAGGGATCCGCAAAGATCTCGTTACTCCGACCAAGAACTATCGGAAGTGGAACCGACAAGGGATTACTGCGCTAAAGCAAGAGAAGTCCATTGCAGGGATATTGATTTTTTCGCCAATGAGATTAACAATCAACTTCGCTTTTGAGTAATCGGGGGATTACTAAGCAGTAACAAGCAATTCGAAAATTGATTGTAGAAGCTTCTGTATGCACCATGTACAGAGGAAAACCAACAAAGGCATATTTAATGTGAATTTGAATAACAGTAACGATAATAATCATCATCAGCATCATTATCTTTGAAATGCGTTTGTAATAATTTATCATGTTTATTCAATAAAATTAATTCTGTTGCACAACGCTATTTCTTCTATAGTATATGCTACAAAAAATAAAATTTTATTTTGGATTAAGAAATTGTTTACGATTACTTGTTCTGTTGCGCCCTAAAACCACCTATAACAAGTAACGTGAGCATATATACGCTCAGAGCATTTGTTGCATGAGTAACAGTTGACCTCTCAGAGCATGTACCACAATGGGGTAATACTCGTGTTGGCTGAGGGCCACTTGAGCGTCCAGAGTATCGTACCGATTAATGATGGGCTATTATCAGTTACTCAGCTCTCTTTGAGTAACTCAATTTTATAAATGAGTCAAAAATTATTGGTTTACTCATTTCAAGGGAGGAAAGCGTCTAGTAAGCAT
This sequence comes from Pavona decussata, assembly GCF_977016875.1. Classification (NCBI taxonomy): domain Eukaryota; kingdom Metazoa; phylum Cnidaria; class Anthozoa; order Scleractinia; family Agariciidae; genus Pavona; species Pavona decussata. The sequence goes on from NW_028145649.1 coordinate 536,786, forward strand.
CGCGGAACTAGGCTATGGCACATCCTTGTCAGTTCTGCAAGAGAACGTTTAGTCGAAAATTTAATAGAGACCGTCACGAGAAGCAGGGTTGTCACAAACGTCTAATGCAAAACCAAGAGGAGATGAGCAGTCAAGATACTATTAGTGAAGATCATTCTCCAGATACTTTTGTTCAAGAAAACGCAGATGAAGGACAACACGTAAGGAGTTTAAGTCACGACAATGAAGAACGAGAATATGATGATGATGATATACATTCCCCAAAAGTGATGATCCCTTTATTTTGTACCTAAATTAACTTAGATTTTAGTCATTCGTTGTATTAACCTCGAAAGTGGACCGCTTTTGTGATTCAGAGTCGAAAAAAATAATTTTGGTTGATGCGACACGAGAGCCAACCTTGTTTTTAAAGCGCGAGTGTTCCGTGCATTTTTGTTTTTAGTCCCTTTAGCTGCAAAGAGACCTCAAACACTTTGCATGGAATGGAACTGTTTAGGTGTCAAAGTGAACAAATTGGTCAACAATAGGAACGCGATGTTCCTGTTGTTGTAATTAGGAACTATTTGTTCCTATTCGATGTGTTCCTTTCTACTTGATTTGTTCCCTTAAGAAGTGAAAGGGAACTCAAGTTCCGAATTAATTTCTGCGATCAGGAAATTAGGACCAAGTGTTCCTAGTTCCCTTTACTAAAAGAGAACGGGAGTTCCGATAACTTTATTTTTTGGTCCTTTTTTGCAAAAATAAGTTCCGATCTATCCTGCAAAGGAACTTATCACTCCATCATTATTCCTATTAATTGAAAGTTCCTTTCTTACTAAATAGGAACTTTTGTTCCAGATTTGAAAAGTAATTAGGTATAGCATAACTGAGGGTCAGTGAATGCACAAATTAGTTTTTATAGATAAAGTCACAGGATGAATAAGTTAGGGGAGGGGTCGGGATGATTGGTGTCGGACAATTGATGGTGCAAACGCGCAATGTATTATTAACGTGCCAACCATTTTTTTTTATTTATAAACAAAAATCAGGTTCAGCCTGCTTGTCTGTTTATTGGGACATGCACAAGCTTGTCGTGTGCAAGCATGAACTTGCCAGGACTTGTCCAATTGTCTCGAGTCTAACCAAAAGAACACGTTCGGGCAAATATCTTGCATAGACGATTGTGATTGGCTAGTCAAATTGATTGGTCTCGAGAGAGCAAAGCTGTATACTGAAGGTAAGCCCGTTGGAGTTTACGCGCATTTGCAGTCTTAGCTTTGACGAAAAATGAGCAAGAGCCAAGAGTTAGTCAACTGGTCAAAATTGCCAAATGCTTTGCCCAAGCCGAAGAGACTTCACTTAGAAGAAGATGAAACAGACGGCCTTTTCTACTGCCCAGTTCAAAATTGTAGTCACGATGGATTCGCAACCCAGCGAGGATGCAGAAAACATGTAAAGAAAAAGCATGCATGGTTCTATTTTTTCGATGAAAAGCCCGACACCAAAGATGCCAAGGAGATCGAGTCGACTGTCTCTGTTAAACAAGAGCCCCGTGAAAACATTTTGCGCACATCAAAAGACATTCCATCTTTTGATAATTCTAGCGTAATTGCCAAGCAACTCTACACCTGGCTAAGTGGTACTGGAGGAGGATGCAAAAGCGAGCGTCAATCCAAGCAAATAGTCAGCAGGTGTTTAAAGTTTTTGAAGTTTTGCTGCGAAGACGACGAAGAGCTCACATTTGACATAATCGACTTTGGTTTGTGCTCACCGAATCTCCTTTTCAAATTTGTTGACATGCTGCAGGACGAATGGAAGCTTGGTCACGCAGGACGACTGGGTTACATCGACGCAATTGGGGAAATGGTGGACTTCAGAAAAGTAAACGGCGCGTCGAAATCGGTGATAAGCAGTCTTTGTACCACAGAGATCTACTTGAAAAAGGTGCGTCGAACAGTTTCAAAAATGATGCGCATTCAATGGAACGGCGAACTCGACATAGACACGTTAGAGGCTAAGGGGCATTGGGCATCGTTAGAACAACTCTTGGAAGCGGTCGGGCGTTACTTGCCGCGCTACGAAAACGTGCTTAAAACGTGTAAAGAAAAACCGCGCGCGGTGTCGCCTTTGGATTTATCGTTTGCCACTAAATTTCTCGCCCTGTATTTGTTTATCAAGGTGAAAGGCTCCCGGCCAATGACCTATCAGTATTTGACTGTGGAGATGGTAAACAATGCCAAGACCAGCGGTGGATATATCGACCAGAAAATGTTCAAAACCGCGGGAAAATACGGCTTCGACTCGCTGTTTCTTACGGACACGAGCATGCAAGTGCTTGAAGGTTTCATCAACCACGTTCGTCCTCTTCTAAAGCCCACATGCGATTATGTTTTTGTAACAAGAAATGGAAGGCAGCACAGCAAACTCGGAGAATCAATGAGCAAATTGGTTTTTGACGCAACAGGCAAGTACGTTCACCCCACGCGCTATCGGCAAATAGTAGAGACCGCCAGCTCGTTAAAACTGGGCAGTTCTGCGCAAAACGCAATCTCCGAAGATCAGAAACACACTTCTGTAGTTGCTAGGGTACACTACCAAAAGCAAAGATCTCGCGACGTCGCAACGAAGGCGCACGCGTTTCTCGAGGAACTGCAAGGCGACAAGGGCACGGAACTTGACAAAGATGTTCGCGCGCGTCTCTCTGACAAATCTACATCTTCGCAAGAACATGACGAAATATCAGACGGCTCTAATTCTACCGACGAAGTGGAAACAGTTCAAAAAGCCCCACCCCCTGATCGCCAAGCCGACAAACCACTAGAGAAAACCTGTGAGTGTGCCGTAAAAGTTAAAGGAAAGAGCTCTTCGAGGAGAACAAGTTTACTGTTCACGGAGGAGGAGGACAAGTATCTTAAAGCCGGGATCAAAAGGTATGGTTTTGGACAATGGAAAGCTATCCTTAGAGACGTCGATTTTCATTTTCAAAAGGGAAGAACAGCCAACTCGTTGCTATGTCGAGCGACGCGGCGATTCTATAAATATTCAAAAAAGTAAATGGTCCAATCAAAGCAATTTGCTGCTTTAAATAACGAGCAACTCTAGCATTCGATCTCTTTTGCTCCTGGACGCCGACGCGCTAGCATGGACAGCCTTGTCGATAAGCACCCCGAACTAACTTTACGAGATATCAAGTTGGCAGGCGAGTTTTTGCAAGGGATGTGTGCCGCCAATTTCCCCGAAAGTACTGCTTTTTTGGCGGAAAGTCTTCTATGGCGTCACCTGAACAGTTCCAAGGACAGGAAAAAGTCATCTCTAAGACGACTTATATTGGCGTGTCTGTTTCTTGCGATCAAATTGGAGGAAAGCGACTTTGCCAGAAATGATTTGTTTATGGACATGGTATGCACGCCAGTGAAAAGGGAGGACATTATAGAAGAAGAGCTCAAGGTGCTAGAATCCGTCAATTGGAGACCCTTGTTAAATCTCGACATGGTTTGACTTTGACTCTTCCGTTGTTGGCGCTTCAAACATATGACACACAAGTGAAAAAACGATAAATAGATAATTTCATTTATTGTCATTAGGAAAATTATTACGGTGTACGCTTAATTGTTATCAATTACAATTTGGGAGTGACACGTCAATTGACATTATTCGGTTGCCATGGTAACAATCAACAACAGAATATTATTATATTATTGTACAGAATATTTGTAATCTATTTATTGTACACACATTCGAAGTCTTGAACGCTACTTATGCCTTTAGTCAACACTTTGCTCGCCGTTTTGGAAAGGAAGAGAAATGTTGAAATTGATGTAAGGAATCGAAATAGCTTACTTTATTTCTTGTGTTTTTCTTCCTTCCTTAGCCTCGAGCTTTTAGGCACACAGTAAATATTTCCAATGCTCATTTTATTTCGCTCAAACAGCTATCATAACAGAACTGTATTTATATCCATGGTGACGGGTTAAGCCCTACTTTACACAGATAGCATATTTCATTTTATATAGTAACAAAAGGTGTCCACACACACACTTGTGATTTCCAATAATATTCTATTTATTCTTGTAATGCAACGTGAACTCAATACTCTTAATGAACGTTTAATCACTAGTTACGCACTTAAATGGATTCTACTGACTAGAAAAAAAAATCTGTTATTGTTTTCTGACCCGACAGACATTTTCCACGCTTGCCAGCCCTCTGCATTCCCGGTGACTTTCTTTTCGTTGGTCGTTTGGGGCTGTTCACCGGGATTCCTCCCCATGTGCTGGGAAGGCTGTAATCTTCAATTGGTCTTACAACCCAGCTAGGAGTTGGGGGTGCAAAGTCGAGGTCGAAAGGTGGGCTCCTTCTAGGTGTCGCTGCTCCGCTGGGCGAGAGAGGATTTAACTCTTCCACAGTTTCTCTGTAGCCACTGTCTTGAGTGTGGGAAGGCGCCTGCGTTATAAACATGTCCTCTTCGTCTGTCTCTTCGTCACGTCGCGGCAACGCCTCGCAGGGGTAAGGGAGTGACTGCCAGATGGTGCATATCCATTGCGTCTGCTGAGTGGACGTCCATCCCATTTCTACGCACTTGCGTCTCCGTTCCTCCAGCACAAGCTTTGCCAGACCTGGGACCTCTACTTTCTTGAAATTTAACTTAAGGGCCTCCTCGGCGACACCGATCATATATTGTAGGGCTTTTTTTACGTCTTGGTCAGTGGCAGAGTCTTCTTGCTTCTGGAGATCTATCAGCTCTTGTTCTTTCTGAAGAACCCACTCGTCTTCGTAGAATTTTCTCGCTTTTTCTTCGAGCTCTTGCATCTCTTCTTCCCGTTTCCTCAGAAAATACTCCTCACGTGTTCTCTCTATGTTAGGATGGTATGGTCCGCCGACCTTGTCTAGAAGATGGGCATCTTCCTCCCTTATCATTCCCAAACTCACCCATCGACGCCTTGTTTCCTCTAGGAATCTGCTCTCTCTATCGTGTAGATCTCTCTCTGCTTCCTCCATTACGTTTCGAACTTCCGCTCCGATAAGGGCGAGTTGTCTTTCCTTTAGGCTCTGCTTGGGCACTTTTCCTCTCTCCTTCGATATTCGTGATAGGTTTCTATCCCAGAACTCAGATGCTCGTAGTGGCACATCCTCTGCATCCGAATCTCCGTCAGATTCTTCTTCTCCTTCTCCTTCTTCTTCTTCTTGGGAGCCATCGACATTATCTTCGTTTTCCCCACTCTCGCTATCGTCAAGCAAGGCAGAGCGAATGCGCTCCTTTTCGTCCTCGTCTAGTGGTCCGTCGTGCGCTCTTGAGGTGTTAAGCGGCACTTCGTCTTCTGGAGTCACTGCTTTGGTAGAGGCCCACACGATGCAGTCCATTGCATGGCTTTTCAAGGACTCCTGGACACCAGCAGCGTTGGTCGAGTTTAACCTTCAAAATAAGTAGGGACAAAACTTTAAAAAATACCAATAAGTCTTCCGAGCCATGCATCTCCTTTCCGTTTTTGTCAACGTTCGACACCATGTGAAGGTGTTTCTTGATGGCTGTATCGAGCAATAACTAGTTTGGGACGAGACCGAGAGTGCTTTTTAAGCTTTCTTACCTTTTGAAATGAAATTTCTGCAGGCGAACCTCCATAGCATCGTTGTGGTCGGCGCCGAAGTCCATCTCAGTCTGACATGTAATGAAAATGGGACACCGTATCTCAAGGGGGACCGCAGATTTGTATTTCTTGTCGTATGCTGAAATGCCGCCTTGCGTCAGCATCTGTATGAAAAGAGAGATGCAATTATCTCAGTTAAGAAAACGATAGTTTAACAATATCGTAAATTTTTAACTTAGCTTTATAATAATATTGTAATGCGCTTTTGATTATTTTTATAGAAAAAAGCGCAATATAAATAATAAATATTATTATTAATTATTATTATTATTTACTTTCCAATCATCTGGATCGAGCATCTTTGCATAGGCCTCGTCAAGGAATATGATCTGCGTGTCTGTGTCGATCATGCTCTTGTTGAATGCACGCTGTTTAGAAATCATCGCGATGTACCTGAAACGACATAAATAAACAAACACAAAACAAGTTTTATGAATAAATGAGCTCTTACTAGTTGCTGTATTTCATAAAAAGCTGACACTGTACATGCTACTTGCTTTTCAGTGTTGGGGTATTACCTCCTCGGAATGATTGCCGTAAGTGGAGTAAAAAGAGACGTCTTGCCACTGTTCGGCTCCCCAATAAGACAGAGGACCCTCTCTTTGTGCTGCTTTCCTCCGTGGTTTAGAAGCCCGTAGGAAGTACTCGCAAAATTGCGAAATTTCTACTTCGTCGAGGCTGTTCTCGAGGATGGCCTGGAAATAGCCGGGTTCAGAATTCTTTGTGTGATCATAATCGACAAACGCCCTTGGTGTTATTTTGCCTATGCTTGGGTCTTGAATGGCGTCTTTGATAAACTTTCGATTTGGGATTGAGTAACACCAGCCGTCCCGCACTTCTACAAGGTCGTAATTTATCGTTAACTGGTCACACATCTCGCTTTCGCGGTCTCCCATGATTTGAACGAGTTGGCTGGTATGGTGTAAAACAGTCTCTCGTAGTTTGGGGTTGTGGCCAAGGATGCTCAGGAATTTCTTCACTGAGCTACAGTGCTCGTATGTGTATTTGGCCGCTGTTAGCTTTTTATACACCTCGCCGTGAAAAAGGGCGTAGCCAAGTTTTCTCATCGCCCTTTCTACGTCGTTCAGGGCGATGCCAATTGGTGAAGCAAGATCTTGACTTGGTTCTGGAGTGATTTCGGCGTTTTGAGACTCTTCTATCCCGAAGACATCGAAAACCATTCCGGCTTGGGCCAACGCCGGTATGGCCTTCTTTGTCAATATTGCCCTGAATTCCGGCGAGATCACTTGAAGGCGCACAACGCGTTCACTGCCCGTGGGCGACCCAATAGGTTCTTCGCACAGCTGGCTTTGAAGTAGTTCTATTCCATATCGAAAGGAGGCGTCTACCTTTCTTTGTGTGAAGGAGTTGTTGTGATCTTTCACAATTTGGCATAAAGGCGAAGCACAGCTTTCCTCTTTGCCTGGAACGCACGACGGTAAAGATTTGGGGTCAGCTTCCACTCCGATTTCCAGCAGAGCCTTGTGTATGGGGACTGTAGAAACTTGCATGCCGTTCACTGATTTGAGTGCGAGCCAATAACTAATGGCGGGGTGGTAGGTTTTTTCTTCAACGGGACCTTGTTGTGAATTATTCGCTTGATCTTTTTGTCGGGGTCTCACTTCTTTCGAGCCGATGGCCGAGAAAAAAAATGCCATCCCCTGTACTTTCTTCAGTGCCTGGTCACACTCGTCTCGCTTCTTTGTAATTTCTTTCCAAGTCTTCTCAAGCGATTCGCGTTCTCCGGTACTGAATGAAATTTTCGTGCTGATCAAGGAGCATCCTTTCACGGTTGTCAAGTCAAAATGGTACTGATTAAAGCACTTCTTATTTTCTGTGGAAATAATATATCTTGGTTAGAATTTAGCTGCAAGGGAAAAAACTAAGCTGCAAGAAGCGGCAAAGAAGTCCAACGTACCTTACTGTTGAGCTGCTTCGCAGGTCCGCTCGCCATGGCTGCTAGTGTTGAACTGATGACAGCGTCGTTTTGCAACCGATATTTATGCCCAAATACTTGGGAAATTTTTGTTTCAGCGAAGGCTTGTTGTTCCTTTAAAGTTTTTTCTTTTGGACCGAATATCTTGTACACTGACAATGCATGGTTATGTAATACATGAAAAGAGGTGTAGCATTCCTTTGACCACAAAAGGAAAACAGACTCTTTCATACTTTCAAGAAACGTGATAGTACATACCGGGTTTGCCAAAAATTGCGCTGATAGAAATCTTTTTGTTGACTTAAAGGAGAGTCAACATGGTTATGTAATACATGAAAAGATGTGCAGCATTCCTTTGACAAGGATGTGTTTGTCAAGAAGCCGAAGCCCTCGCATAGTTTTCCATAGGCATGTTGTTAATTCTACATTCAGGATTTCAAAAACAGCACTCATATGCAGAGAGGAATCTGTTAGTTGATTTCAATAGTGTCACCAACAACATGCAATAAGTGCCCTGGAGAATTGTGTAGCATTCCAATACCAAACATGATAATAAGATTAAATTGAAATGGCATACCACTGAACTGGAAGTTGTTCCCCGCTTTCCCGTCAAATCCGCCATCCCCGTCATATCCAAACACTTTTAACCACGGAGAATGGATTCCCGTGAAAAAAAAAAAAGCTCAGATTGAGCGGGTATACTGGGTTTACCGGGAACGACGGGGACAAACTTACAGTTACTCAGAATATAAATTCACTATTATTGATATACTTTTAATCTATTTAATATAACATATTTTATAACCGTAAGTATCTAACAGTATATTATAAATAATAATTAAATTATATTAAGATAACATGCAGTTAAACTGGAAGTTGTTCCCCGCTTTCCCGTCAAATCCGCCATCCCCGTCATGTCCAGACACTTTTAACCACGGTGAATGGATTCCCGTGAAAAGAAATGCTCAGATTGAGCGGGTATACTGGGTTTAACGGGAACAATGGGGACAAACTTACAGTTACTCAGAATATCAAGTCACTATTTTCGATATATTTTATGCAACACATTTTATAACTAGAAATTGTTCATCGCTTTTCCGTCGAGCCCGTCCTCCCAACAACATCCAAGTATTGTCAACAACGGGAATGGTAAAAACGGCTGTACTTGCAGTAGCAATATTGGAACTGATGGTCTAAAGTGTTCCTAATGACTTAGGGGGCACGGTTGTTTTAATTAACAGGACAAGCTGTGCCAAATGACCAAAACAGGAACACAGTTCCCTTTAAGACTGTTCCTCCGGTTTAGCGCCATTGCTTAGAAATAAGACCATTGGCGAAAAACAGAGTGCTTGTTTCGAGCAACGAAATGTTCCGAGTGTCAGATAAGAGTGTAAAGAATTTACTTCAGCTGTGGTTTCGAATTCTGTCGACTTTGAAAACCGATCACAACCGTTTTAAGAAAAAGGAACAAAATTTTTGGAGAATGGTGATGATGATGATGATGATGATGATGATGATAATGGTGATGACGATAATGATGATGATGATGATGATGATGATGATGATGATGATGATGATGATGACGATGATGATGATGATGATGATGATGATGATGATGATGATGATGATGATGATGATGATGATAACGAGGCTGGCGAGGCTGATGATGAAGATGAAAGTGACGAAGAAGATGATGATGAAAACGGTACAGACGACGACGAGGAAGATGAAAGCACGGATAGTGACAGTGAGGATGATGGTCGCGATCCCTGGGATAAGTTGCGTGGGGAAGCTATTCGTGATCTCAATTCAGTTTGGGAGGAACAGGTCGAAGAGTACATAATTCAGGGTTTGCGAAAAGAAGATGCGGAGGCTCGAGCGTCCAATCTGCTTCTTCCTGCTTATAGAAAGAGGCTTCGAACCTTATATCTACATTATCTGAAGTGGTACTGTGATCTTAAAACTGATCCAGTTCATAACAAAGTAATGAAAACACTGCGTAGTTTTATGGAAGAGGATGAAATGGATTATACAGAGGCGGCAGAGGCAGCAATCAGTAAACGGAAATACCTACTGAACAGACTATTTGAATACGAGGAAGTTCTTAAATCAAGTTCGAATGGCGAAGAAGCATTCAGTTACAAAGGACAAACGAGAAAGTATCATGAACGTTGCTAGTAGTGTGACAAATGAATTCCTAGGCCGGATAATGTCTCAAAGTAAAACCAAACTTAAATAGTTGGACGAAAAGACGAGCAAATATCCAAGCTGTTAGGTTACAGCAATAATCATGACAAATATACACAGCTCATAAATAGCATAACATGAATAAGACGGAGAAAATATGTACCGCTCCTTTCATTGCAGCAACATGATTATTGTTTTGTAGTGTCGTTTCTTCTTTAGACTCCTTTAACTATGTAAGAAACTGTGCGTTTATGAATTCAATAAATTGTTTATGATCGCTTGTAATCTTGAGTGTTGTCATCTTTCGGGTTCGGTAATTTGGACATCACCCTTTAGTTGATTTGTGTTAGGCACCGCATCTACCTCTAACCCCAGTGTCACAATTTAGTGTCAATGAGCAGTATTTTGGTATAATGAGTAACTTTAAATGCTCGGAGCACTTTGAAAAAATGGGTATGACGTGGTTACAGCGTTTAACTTTTACTCGGAGTAGTATGTGAGTAAAACGGTTTACTCATCGGCTTTATTTCAGTAATGAGTATTGAGTTGTTTCTATCGCTTGCAAGATGTTTCAGTTGCGTTGTGTCTGCGTGAAGCGAATGCTGGATACTCAGTGTAGAATTGTAAGAGAATTTCGATTGTTTGTTCACTTGAATAGATAGAGTAGACAAAGATGTGAGCGTCATGATTCCATTTACGTTGAAACAAGTATTCTCTTACCCTGGGTTGGGAAGTGTACTGAAATTTGCTCAAGTGGACGCTGAAGTTAGAGTCGAATATGTGTTACCACCCACAGAAGGAAACCTTTACTGAAATAAAAGAACGAATGCTGCGTTCGCTCAAACCTCAAAAGTGTTGTTTCGATAATTGAAATATTTCTTTTGCCAAATTAAAGCGGTTTTGGTTCTGTTTTAGTTAAAAATGCGGGTTTCACTTGTGAAAGTGCGAACAAGTAATTGGAAGGTCTTAGTTTCGACTCCTCAAAGAAGCACTCGGATTTCCTTTTTTTTTTTATGCGTGTCATTCACTGCGCTGTTCTTACGTTTGCAAAACAATATTCACACACACAGACACTTTATGCGATGCATTTGCGTTTGAATAAACGAGTTTGTGTGCCGCGTAAAATAACTTATTTTACACTTCTCATTTTGTTAAGACGCCGAGCAGTAATGTGATATGCTCTAAATTAAAATCGGCACGATGCGTATTTATGATAATACGGGTATTAAAACACCTCCTAAGGATGCTCAAGTTAATTCACCGCGTTCTTAAGGTATGTTTGCGCACTTTATGTGAGCGTGTTTCGCACACGATGGAAGAGATTACCGCGCTAACAAAAAATTTACGCGATGCGTATTTATGATAGATTAAAATACGAGAATTGAAACACATCCAAACGGATTCCTTTTTTAATTCACCGCTTTCTTAAGTAATGTTTATCGCACTCTATTTGAGCATGTTTCGCACGGGATGGAAGAGATAACTGCGCTGACTAAACTCTATACCATATGTGTTTAGTTGTGTATAATCCAACGGGTATGAAATACGAGTAGTGAAATGCGTCCAAAGGACGCCTAAGCCGCGGTTAATTCACCACTTTAATAAGCAATCTATGTGTTAAGCACTATATTTGAGTGTCTTATTTACATACTATGCTTGACTCTATAACGCTAAAGTACAAAGAAGTTACACGATGCGTGCCTAGTCACAAATGCAAAAGCTGAGTAAGTAAAACTACGAGAAAAGTAGGATCGAAACCCACCAATCATATTTTGCACTATCAGCTGCTTTATTCTTCTTTAACTTGACAAACTTGTTTTTTATTGCCTGTTCAGCGTTTTCTTCTTTCTACTGCGAAAAGCTGAGTCAGCAAAATGACCATTGTTAGAATCACATTTGTATGCAAGAACAGATACTCGCTTCTGATTTGCGTTTACGGTTAACCGGTTTTTTGCTCCTCTGACCAATGCAAACCGGAATAAAATAACCTATCAGGTTTTAGAGTTAAATCGGAACTAAAATCGCACTCAGCAAACTTGAATTTGCACTGTGCACAAAGCGAAAGACATTGATGAGAAGAAGTTAAAGTAAGAGAGGAAAACCTCAAGAAAATCAGCAGCTGATGTAACAAAGATTACTGTAAGATTTGTAAACTTCCTGATGTATGTTAGTTACCTTCTCGGTTTGCAGTTGTTTCTACATTTTCAAAGAGAGTATTGAATGCCGTTACTTGTAGATTCTTTACGAGTAAACTGTTCTGTAGAAGGACCTAGAAGACGCGAATGCGTGGAATCGTTTGTAATATGCTCGAAAACTTTATGCGTACTGAAGCGGTTTTGTTAATTGTTATGCTCTCAATGATGTTTGCGAGGACGACGCTGTTTTAAGTTGACACGGTAGTTTACTAGTTCTGTGCGTGGGAATTCGTTATTCGAACGAAGTGAAATCGCTTCTCCTTACTGCTCGAAGAAATTTGCGCTTTCAATTGCATCGTTTTACTTTAGGTTTTACGAACAAACAGAACTAAACTTGTTCGTTTCTCAAAGTTTTGTGTGCATCCGACGCTGTTCATTTCTCAAAGAAAGAACAGAGCGCGGGTAAATATGCTCGAAATCTTTATGCGTACTGAAGCGGTTTTGTTAATTGTTATGTTCTCAATGATGTTTGCGAGTCGACGCTGTTTTAAGTTGACACCGTAGTTTACTAGTTCTGCGCGTGGGAGTTCGTTATTCGAACAAAGTGAAATCGTTTCTTTTTATTGCTCGAAGAAATTCGCGCTTTTAATTGCACCGTTTTACTTTAGGTTTTACGAGCCAAACAAAACTAAACTTGTTGTTTATTTCTCAAAGTTTTGTGTGCATACGACGCTGTTCATTTCTCAAAGAAAGAACAGAGCGCGCGTAAACGGCAAACTTCTCTCTCTTCTTCTAGTTGTTTCTCAAACATTTCGACTAGTCGCATTTGATTTGCGTTATTACAGTTACGTGAAATCGATTTCACAGGTGTTTGTGAGTATTGTCAAAAGGCAAAATTATTCAGAGTGCACCATTTTGATTTGAATATGTTAACCATTCATTCTGAAGAAGTTCGCCTATATATTTATAGTTTCAATGTGAATTGAATGTTACTTTCTCTAAATATAAATGCAGTTCTATTCGCGTTATATTTGTCGTTTGAAGCGTTTCTCTTTGGAAGACATTTTAGACTGTTTCTTAGGAGTCATGTAGTGATAAAGTCAATTTCGTTAACATAATTTTAACTTCGTGGTTAAAGCCGGGTTCACAAAGCTAATTAATTAAGAGTTTTTGTTTTCTTTAGAATTGTTTGGCACTCGCCTATTGTTGCAAAGCGAACAACATGACTTTTATTTGAATACATTCAACTCTCTCGTAAGCGGACACCCTCGGGAATTGAAAAAAACGTGTCCGTTAGTAGAGCTGTCCGCTTACGAGAATTATTCCCGTAAGCGGACACCAAAGAAAAATAGGGTGGATGTCCGCTTACGGGAGAGTTAATTAGCGGGTGTTAATTGTGTTTTATTGCGTAGACAAAAATAGCAACTGAAGATATAAAGCGAAACTCTTTATTGATGTCAAATGTTAAAACTCGAAAAAATATTTTTCCGTATTTCTTCTACATTTAACAAACCGTTCAATGGGACTTATTGCTGCCGTCCATATATGTAACTCTGGTGCTTCTTAAAAACATAACTCTTCTAACAAAACGTTCAACGGGACTTATTGCTGCCGTCCATATATGTAACTCTGGTGCTTCTTAAAAACATAGCTCTTCTAACAAAACATTCAACGGGACTTATTGTTGCCGTCTATAAATGTAACTTTGGTGCTTCTTAAAAACGTAACTCTTCTTATAAAACGTTCAACGGGACTTATTGTTGCCGTCTATAAATGTAACTTTGGTGCTTCTTAAAAACATAACTCTTCTTATAAAACGTTCAACGGGACTTACTGCTGTCGTCCAAAAGGTATATCGTGACCAGAGAAGGTTTGCTTGGTCCTATGACAGTTAGGAGAAATAGTCCGTTATGGTTGACTGCCTCCTTGCCAATAGAGACTTCAGTCGCATGTCTACTAAGACATCATTGACCTTGGTAATTGCCTGGACTAGCGGCTCGTTTCCTTGCCAGTCAGAAAATGCCGCTAGCTTCCCAACAAGTTCCAGCGCCTGTTCCGCAGATGTAATTTCCGGAAGTTGCAGGGGCTGGTTATATTCCTCATCATCGTCGATTATCTCATACACCTGCTCTTCGTTGATAGACGCAGCGATTATTTCTTGTCGTACGGTATCTCTCCAGTTTGGAAGTGTGGTATCCACTGGTGGCTCAAAGGCCTCAGCTTCGTCATCGAACGCTGACATGTCTAGTCCTGGGGAAATATGGCTTAGCAATTCAGGAATATCCATCAATTCTTCTCCCTCGAACGGGTCGTCATCTTCTTCAGCATTGAGATTTTCAACAGGATACATCCCAACTTTCTTGAAGCATTTGGAGACGACTGCAGCTGGAACCTCTTCCCAGGCGCTGACCACCCATCGTACAGCCATCAGCAAATTAACGGACTTGACAATCTTACTCGCAGTTTTCTCTCCATCCATTTGGCCAGCAACATATCGCAATAGCTTCCGCCTGTAGTACGTTTTCCAAGTTTTGATGATTCCTGCGTCAAGAGGCTGTGTGTGTGACGTGGTGTTTTTCGGCAGGAACTCAATTCGGATGTTGGAAAACTTGCCTTTTAGGGAGGGAGGATAACAGGGAGCATTGTCGAGAAAGAGTATGATGTTACGATTTTCCCGCTTCATCTTGCTGTTTAACTTGGATATCACATTTTCCATTATCTCAGTTTTCATCCATGCCTTTGCGTTGCTGAAATACTGAGCGCCACACGGGCGCGAAATATCTACAAGGTTTGCAAAACAACGGGGCTTCTTGCTGCTTCCGATAAGAACAACACTATCCTTTCTTCCGTCGGCGCTCACAAAGAAAGCGACAGTGATCCTTTGCTTGGCGTTCTTTCTTCCACGACATCGCTTTCCCTTCTCTGAGAGAGACTTGCTTGGAAGCGCTCTCCAAAATGCCCCAGTTTCGTCTTCGTTCCATATATCGGCAGCTGCATATCCCTTGGTCAATTCTTTTACACGTTCACTCCAACTTTCTACCGTGTCTTTGCTAACATCCCCTTCCTCGCCAGCGATATTGAATTGCGCAATGTTGTGCCGTTGCTTCCACTTAGAAAACCAGCCTTCTGTTCCTTTAAAAGTTGTCACGCCGAGTTGTTTGGCAATCAACCTGGCTTCTTCTTTGAGTAAAGGCCCATCCACTGGGATGTTTGCTGCTCTAGCCTTGACATACCAATCCCACAGTATGCGGTTTATCTCTTCATACTTTTCGAAGTTGTTTCGTTTGATCGTGGAGCTGCCATTGGACATCCATTCATCCATAATTTTCTCTTTATCAGCAATGATCTTTGCTATTTGAGTTTTTCCGCAAGCGAACCTCTTCGCCAGCTGCCTGATGCTTTCCTTTTCATCTTGTGAGGCACGGATCACTTGTACTTTCTCACTTAGGGGTAAACACTTGCGGCTCTGACCATCGTTTGTAGCCTGTCTTGTTTTCTTTTTCGCCTTACTCGAGCTGCTTGCTGTTTCCACTTGAGGACTCCCCTGTATTTGATTCACTTGCTGCTCTGGACGATTGACTGGCTCCTCTTCTTTGAATTCTTCATCTCCGATCAGGTTTTCAGCAGCAATTCTCTTGTCGAAACAGGCCAAACACCAGGCAACAGCAATACCTAAACGTAAGAAAACAAACCCCCAAACGTAAAAATTTGTAACGCCCAAACTTAAAAATTACTAACCCCGAAACGTAAGAAAACTTACCCCGTAACGTAAGAATTCCTAACCCCCAACGTAAGAAATCTAACCTCAAAACGTAAGATTTACTAACCCCAAACGTAAGAAAACTAACATCCAAACGTAAGAATTAGTAACCCCCAAACGTAAGAATTACTAACCAAACAAACGTCAGAAAAATAACCCCCAAACTTAAGAAAACTAAACCCCAAACATAAGAAAACTAACCCCCAAACGTAAGAATTACTAATCCCCAAACGTAACAAAACTAACCTCCAAATGTAAGAATTACTACCCTAAAACGTAAGAATTACTAACCCGCAAAAGTAAGAAAACTAACCCCCCAACGTAAGAATTACTAACCCCCAAACGTAAGAAATCTAACCCTGCAAACGTAAGAATTACTAACCCCTAAACGTAAGAAAACTAACCCACAAACGTACAAATTACTGACCCCAAAACGTACGAACACTAACCCCCAAACGTAAGAATTACTAACCCCCAAACGTAAAAAAAATAACCCCTAAACATAAGAATTTGTAACGCCCAAACTTAAGAATTACTAGCCCCCAAACGTAAGAAATCTAAACCCGAAAAGTAAGATTTACTAACCCCCAAACGTAAGAATAACCAACCACCAAAACGAAAGAAAACTAACCCCCAAACTTAAGAATTACAAACCTCAAAACTTAAGAAAACTAAACCCCAGACATAAGAAAACTAACCCCCAAACGTAAGAAATACTAATTCCCAAACGTTAGAAAACTAACCTCCAAAGATAAGAATTACTAACCCCCACACGTAAAAATTAAACACCCCCAAACGTAAGAATTTGTAACCTTCAAAAAGTAAGAAGTACTAATACCCAAACGTAAGAAAACTAACCCCCCAAACGTAAGAAATCAAACCACCAAAGGTAAGAATTACTAACCGCCAAACGTAAGAAAACTAACCCCCAAACAAAAGAATTTGTAACGCCCAAACTTAAAAATTACTAACCCCCAAACGTAAGAATTACTAACCCCCAAACTTAAGAAAACTAAACCCCAAACATAAGAAAACTAACCTCCAAAGATAAGCATTACAAACCCCCAAACGTAAAAAAACTAACACCTAAACGTAAAAATTTGTAACGCACAAACTTAAGAATTACTAGCCCCCAAACGTAAGAAATCTAACCCCGAAAAGTAAGAATTACTAATCCCCAAACGTAAGAAAACTAACCCCCAAAAGTAACAATTACTAACCCCCAAAATGTAAGAAAACTAACCCCCCAAAAAAAAGAATTACTAAACCCACAAACGTAAGAATTACTAACCGCCAAACGTAAGAAAACTAACTCCCAAACGTAAGAAGTGCTAACCCCCAAACGTTAAAAATCTAACCCCCAAACGTAAGAATTACTAACCCTCAACCGTAAGAAATCTAACCCCCAAAGGTAAGAATTTGTAACCCCTAAACGTAAGAATTACTAACCTCCAATTTTAAGAAAAGTAACCCCCAAACATAAGAACACTAAACACCAAACGTAAGAATTAATAATCCTTAAACGTAAGAGTTACTAACCCCAAAACGTAAGGATTTGTAACCCCTAAACGTAAGAAATACTAACCCCCAAAC
The DNA here is from genome assembly GCF_977016875.1 of Pavona decussata. Taxonomy (NCBI): domain Eukaryota; kingdom Metazoa; phylum Cnidaria; class Anthozoa; order Scleractinia; family Agariciidae; genus Pavona; species Pavona decussata. Next base: position 554,021 of record NW_028145649.1, read on the forward strand.
GTTAGAAATCTAATCCCCAAACGTAAAAATTACTAACCCCCAAACGTAAGAAATCTAAACCCAAAACGTAAGAATTACTAACCCCCAAAGGTAAGAAAACTAACCCCCAAACGTAAGAATTTGTAACCCCCAAACGTAAAAATCTCACCCCCAAACGTAAGAATTACTAACCCACAAACGTTAGAAATCTAACCCCCAAACGTAAGAATTACTAACCCCAACACGTAAGAAAACTAACCCCGAAATGTAAAATTTACTAACCCCAAAGGTAAGAAAACTAACATCAAAACGTAAGAATTACTAACCCCCAAACGTAAGAATTTCTTAACCCCCAAACGTAAGAAATCTAACCCCGAAATGTAAGATTTAGTAACCCCAAAAGTAAGGAAACTAACATTAAAACGTAAAAATTACTAACCCCCAAAACGTAAGAAAAGTAACCCTGAACGTAATAATTACTAACCCCTGAACTTAAGAAACCTAAACCCCAAACATAAGAAAACTAACCCCCAAACGTAAGAATTACTAATCCCTAAACGTAGGAGAACTAATCTCCAAATGTTAGAATTACTAACCCTTAAATGTAAGAAACACTAACTCCCAAACGTAAGAAAACTAACCCCCAAACGTAAGAATTACTAACCCCCAAACGTAAGAATTACTAACCCCTAAACGTAAAAAATCTAACCCCGAAAAGTAAGATTTACTAACCCCCAAACGTAAGAAGACTAACATCCAAACGAACAAATTACTAACCTCCAAACGTTAGAAATCTAACCCCCAAACGTAGGAATTACTAACCCCCAAAACGTAACAAAACTAACCCCCAAACGTAAGAATTATTAACCCCCAAACCTAAGAAAACTAAACCCCAAACATAAGTAAACTAACACCCAAAAGTAAGAATCACCAATCTCCAAACCTAGGAAAACTAACCTCCAAAGGTAATAATTAGTAACTTTCAAACGTAAGAATTACTAACCCTCAAACGAAAGAAAACTAACTCCCAAACATAAGAATTGCTAACCCCCAAACGTAAGACATCTAACCCCCAAACGTACGAATTACTAACCCCCAAATGTAAGAAAACTAACCCCCAAACATAAGAATTACTAACCCCCAAACGTAAGAAATCTAACCCCCAAACGTAAGAATTTGTAACCGCCAAACGTAAGAATTACTAACCTCCAAACTTAAGAAAACTAACCCCCAAACATAACAAAACTAACCCCCAAACGTAAGAATTACTAATCCTCAAACGTAAGAGTTACTAACCCCAAAACTTCATAAAACTTACCCCCAAACGTAAGAATTACTAACCCCAAAACGTTAGAAATCTAACCCCCAAACGTAAGAATTACTAACCCCCAAACGTAAGAGATCTAAACCCGAAACGTAAGAATTACTTACCCCCAAGCGTAAGAAAACTAACCCACGAGCGTAAGAATTTGTAACCCCTTGTAACAACCAAACCTAAGAAATACTAACTTCCAAACATAAGAAAACTAACCCCCAAACGTAAGAAATCTAACCCCCAAACGTAAGAATTACTAACCCCCAAACGTAAGAGATCTAAACCCGAAACGTAAGAATTACTTACCCCCAAGCGTAAGAAAACTAACCCACGAGCGTAAGAATTTGTAACCCCTTGTAACAACCAAACCTAAGAAATACTAACTTCCAAACATAAGAAAACTAACCCCCAAACGTAAGAAATCTAACCCCCAAACGTAAGAATTACTAACCTCCAAACGTAAGAGATCTAAACCCGAAACGTAAGAATTACTTACCCCCAAGCGTAAGAAAACTAACCCACGAGCGTAAGAATTTGTAACCCCTTGTAACAACCAAACCTAAGAAATACTAACTTCCAAACATAAGAAAACTAACCCCCAAACGTAAGAAATCTAACCCCCAAACGTAAGAATTACTAACTCCCAAACATAAGAAAACTAGCCCCAAAACGTAGGAATTACTAACCCCCAAACGTAAGAAATCTAACCCCGAAACGTAAGATTTACCAAACAATAAACGTAACAAAAATAAACCCCAAACTTAAGAATTACTAACCCCAAAACGTAACAAATCTAACCAACAAACGTAAGAATTACTAATCCCCAAACGTATGAATTACTAACCCCCAAACGTTCGAAATCTGACCCTCTAACGTAAGAATTACTAACCCCCAAACGTAACAAAAACTAACCCCCAAACGTAAGAATTACTAACCCCAAACTTAACAAAAGTAACCCCAAAACGTAATGAATCTAACTCCCAAACGTAAAAAAACTAACCCCCAAAGGTAGGACTTTGTAACCCTAAAACGTAAGAATTTAACTAGAGCCCAAAAATTAGAAAAGTAACCCCAAAACGTAATAAATCTAACTCCCAAACGTAAAAAAACTAACTCCCAAAGGTAGGACTTTGTAACCCTAAAACGTAAGAATTTAACTAGAGCCCAAAAATTAGAAGAGTAACCCCAAAACGTACTAAATCTAACTCCCAAACGTAAAAAAACTAACCCCCAAAGGTAGGACTTTGTAACCCTAAAACGTAAGAATTTAACTAGAGCCCAAAAATTAGAAAAGTAACCCCAAAACAAATCTAACCAACAAACGTAAGAATTACTAATCCCCAAACGTAAGAATTACTAACCCCCAAACGTTAGAAATCTGACCCTCTAACGTAAGAATTACTAACCCCCAAACGTAAGAATAACTAACCCCAAACTTAACAAACGTAACCCCAAAACGTAATAAATCTAACTCCCAAACGTAAAAAAACTAACCCCCAAAGGTAGGACTTTGTAACCCTAAAACGTAAGAATTTAACTAGAGCCCAAAAATTAGAAAAGTAACCCCAAAACAAATCTAACCAACAAACGTAAGAATTACTAATCCCCAAACGTAAGAATTACTAACCCCCGAACGTTAGAAATCTAACCCTCTAACGTAAGAATTACTAACCCCCAAACGTAACAAAAACTAACCCCCAAAAGTAAGAATTACTAACCCCAAACTTAACAAAAGTAACCCCAAAACGTAATAAATCTGACTCCCAAACGTAAAAAAACTAACCCCCAAAGGTAGGACTTTGTAACCCTAAAACGTAAGAATTTAACTAGAGCCCAAAAATTAGAAAAGTAACCCCAAAACGTAAGAAAACTAACCCCCAAACGTAAGAATTACTAATCCCCAAACATAAGAAATCTAACCCCCAAACGTAAGAATTACTAACACCCAAACGTTAGAAATCTAATCGCCAAAAAAAAGAATTACTAGCCCCCAAACGTAAGAAAACTAACCCCCAAACGTAGGAATTTGTAACCCTCAAACGTAAGAATTACTAACCCCCAAAGATAAGAAAACTAACCCCCAAACGTAAGAAAACTAACCCACCAGCGTAAGAATTACTAACTTTTAAACGTAATGAAACTAACCAGAATACGTAAGAACTTGTAACCCCCAAACGTAAGAATTACTAGCCCCAAAACGTAAAAAAACTAACCACCAAAGGTAAGAATTACTAACCACCAAACGTAAGAAAACTAACCCCCAAAAGTAAGAATTACTAACACCCAAACATTAAAAAACTAACCCCGAAACGTAAGACTTACTAGCCCCCAAACGTAACAAAACTAACCCCGAAACTTAAGAATTAAATAATCTCATAACATAAAAAAACCTTTCCCACAAACGTAACAAAAATAAACCCCAAACGTAAGAATTACTAACCCCAAAACGTAACAAATCAAACCAACAAACGTAAGAAATCTAGACCCGAAACGTAAAAATTACTAACCCCCAAACGTAAGAAAACTAACCCCCAAGCGTAAGAAAAATTTTAACCCCTTGTGACCCCCAAACGTAAGAATTACTAACCCCCAAACGTAAGAACTCTAACCTTTAAACGTAAGAATTACTAACTCCCAAACATAAGAAAACTAACGCCGAAACGTAGGAATTACTAACCCCCAAACGTAAGAAATCTAACCCCGAAACGTAAGATTTACTTGCACCCAAACGTAATAAAACTAACCCCCAAACTTAAGAATTACTAATCTCATAACGTAAGAAATCTATCCCCCAAACGTAAGAATTACTAACCCCCAAACGTAAAAAAAATAAATCTCAAACGTAAGTATTACTAACCCCAAAACGTAACAAATCTAATCAACAAACGTAAGAATTACTAATCCCCAAACGTAAGAAAAATAACTTTTAAACGTAAGAATTACTAACCCCAAAACGTAACAAATCTAATCCCCAAACGTAAGATTTACCTACCTTTAAAGGTAAGAAAACAATCACCCAAACGTAAAAATTAAATCCTCCAAACCTAAGAAATCTAACCCCAAAACATAAAGATTTCTAAAACCCAAACATAAGAAAACTAAACCTCAAACGTAAGAATTACTAACCCCCAAACGTAACAAGACTAACCCCTAAAACTAAGAATAACTAACCCACAAACGCAAGAAAACTAACGCCAAATTGTAAGAATTACTAATCCCCAAACGTGAGAAATTTCATCCCCAAACGTAAGAATTACTAGCCCCCAAAGTTAAGAAAACTAACCCCCAAACGTAAGAATTTCTAACCCCCAAACGTAAGAAAACTATCCCACAAACGTAAGAATTACTAACCCTTAAACGTAAAAATTATTAACCCCTAAACGTAATAAAACTAATCAGCAAACGTAAGAATAAGTAACCCCCAAACGTTAGAATTACTAACCAAGAAACGTAAAAAGACTAATCCCCAAACGTAAGAAAACTAACCCCCAAACGTAGGAATTTGTAACCCTCAAACGTAAGAATTACTAACCCCCAAAAATAAGAAAACTAACCCCCAAACGTAAGAAAACTAACCCACCAGCGTACGAATTACTAACCCTTAAACGTAATAAAACTAACCAGAATACGTAAGAATTTGTAACCCCCAAACGTAAGAATTACTAGCCCCAAAACGTAAAAAAACTAACCACCAAAGGTAAGATTTACTAACCCCCAAACGTAAGAAAACTAACCCCCAAAAGTAAGAATTACTAACACCCAAACGTAAGAAATCTAACCCTTAAACGTAAGAATTACTAACCCCCAAACGTAAGAAAACTAACCCCCAAACGTAAGAATTATCAAAACCCAAACGTAAGAAATCTAAAACTCAAACTTAAGAATTACTAACGTCCAAACGTAAGAAAACTAATCCCCAAACTTAAGAATTACTAGCCCCCAAACGTAAGAAAACTAACCCCCAAACATAAGAATTACTAAAACCCAAACGTAAGATATCGAAAACTCAAACGTAAGAATTACTAATCTCATAACGTAAGAAATCTATCCCCCAAACGTAACAAAAATAAACACCAAAACGTAACAAATCAAACCAACAAACGTAAGAATTACTAACCCCCAAACGTAAGAAATCTAAACGCGAAACGTAAGAAATTTTAACCCCCAAACGTAAGAAAACTAACCCCCAAGCGTAAGAATTTGTAACCCCTTGTAACCCCCAAACGTAGGAATTACTAAACTACAAACGTAAGAAATCTAACCCTTAAACATAAGAATTACTAACTCCCAAACATAAGAAAGCTAACCCCGAAACGTAGGAATTACTAACCCCCAAACATAAGAAATCTAACCCCGAAACGTAAGATTTACTAGCCCCCAAACGTAATAAAACTAACCCCGAAACTTAAGAATTAAATAATCTCATAACATAAAAAAATCTATCCCCCAAACGTAACAAAAATAAACCCCAAACGTAAGAATTACTAACCCCAAAAAGTAACAAATCAAACCAACAAACGTAAGAAATCTAGACCCGAAACGTAAGAATTACTAACCCCCAAACGTAAGAAAACTAACCCCCAAGCGTAAGAAATCTAACCTTCAAACGTAAGAAATACTTACCCCCAAATTTAAGAAAACTAACCCCAAAACTTAAGAATTACTAACCCCCAAACGTAAGAAATCTAACCCTCAAACGTAAGAATTATTAACCCCTAAACGTAATAAAACTAAGCAGCAAACGTAAGAATTACTAACTCCCAAAAGTAAGAAATCTAACCTTCAAACGTAAATATTACTAACCCCCAAACGTAAGAAAACTAACCCCAAAACGTAAGAATTACTAACCCTCAAACGTTAGAAATCTAACCCACAAACGTAAGAATTACTAACCCCCAAATTTAAGAAAAATCACCCCAAAACGTAAGAAAACTAACCCCCAAATGTAAGAATTACTAACCCTCAAACGTTAAAAACCTAACCCTCTAAAGTAAGAATTGCTAACCCCCAAACGTAACAAAAACTAAACCCAAAACATTAACGTAAAAATTACTATCTCCCAAACTTAATAAAAGTAACCCCAAAACGTTTTAAAACTAACCCCAAACGTAAGAATTACTAACCCTCAAACCTAAGAAAACTAACCCCCAAAGGTAGGAATTTGTAACCCTCAAACGTAAGAATTTAACTGAAGCCCAAAGTCAAGAAAAGTAACCCAAAAAAGTAAGAAAACTAACCCCCAAATGTAAGAATTATCAACCTCCAAACGTTAGAAAACTAACCCCTAAACGTGAGAATTACTAACCCCCAAACGTAAGAAATTTAACCCTCAAACGTAATAATAACTAACCCCAATATGTAAGAAAATTAACTCCCAAACGTAACAATAACTAACACCCAAAACGTAAGAAAACTAACCTTCAAACCATTGAATTACTAACCCCCAAACTTAAGAAGCACTAAACCCCAAACGGAAGAAAACTAACCCCCAAACGTGACAATAACTAAAGCTTAAACGTAGGAATATGTAACCCCAAACGTAAGAATTACTAACTTCCAAACTTAAGAAAACTAACCCTAAAACGTAAGAAAACTAGCGCCCAAAACGTAAGAAATACTAACCTCCAAACATCAGAAAACAAACCCCCAAACGTAGGAATTTGATACCCTTTAACGTAAGAATTACTAACCCCCAAACTTAAGACAAATAACCCCCAAAAGTAAGAAATCTAACCCCCAAACGTAAAAATTACTAACCCCCAAACGTAAGAAATCTAATTCCCAAACGTAAGATATACTAACCCCCAAAGGGAAGTAAACTAATTCCCAAACGTAAGAAATCTAACCACAAAACATAAAAATTACTCACCCCCAAACGTAAGAAAATTAAACCCCAAACTTGAGATTTACTAACCTCTAAACGTAAGAAATCTAACCCCCAATTGTAAGAATTACTAACCCCAAAACGTAAGAATTACTAACCCCCAAACGTAATAAATCTAACCCCCAAACGTAAGAATTACTATCCCTAAAACGTAAGAAAACTAACCCAAAAACAGAAGGAATTTGTAACCCCCAAACGTAAGAATTATTAACCCCCAAAATTAAGAAAACTAACAACAAAACGTAAGAAAACTAACCCCCAAACGTAAGAAATCTACCACAAAACATAAGAATTACAAACCCCCAAACGTAAGAAGCACTGACCCCCAAACTTTAGCAGTCTAACCCCCAAACGTAAAAATTACTAACCCACAAAACTAAGAAAACTAACCCCCAAATGTAAGAATTACTAACCCCCAAACGTAAGAAATCTAACCCCCAAACGTAAGAATTACTAACCCTAAAACGTAAGAAAACTAACCCCCAAACGTAAGAATTACTAACCCCCAAAATTAAGAAAACTAACCCCAAACGTAAGAAATCTACCACAAAACATAAGAATTACTAACCGCCAAACGTAAGAAAAAGAACCCCAAAACCTAGGAGTTACTAACCCTCAAACGTAAGAAGCACTAACCCCCAAACTTTAGAAATCTAACCCCCAAACGTAAAAATTACTAACCCCCAAAAATAAGAAAACTAACCCCCAAATGTAAGAATGAATAACCCCAAACGTTAAAAATCTAACCCCCAAACGTAAGAATTACTAACACTTAAACGTAAGAATTTGTAACCCCCAAACGTAAGAATTACTAATCTCCAAACTTAAGAAAACTAAGCCTAAAACGTAAGAATTACTTACCCCCAAACTTAAGAAAAATAACCCCAAAAAGTAAGAAAACTAACCCCCAAACGTAAGAATTACTAACCCCCAAACGTAAGAAATCTAATTCCCAAACGTAAGAATTACTAACCCCCAAAGGTAAGAAAACTAACCCCCAAACGTAAGAATTACTAACCCTTAAACGTAAGAAATCTAACCACGAAACATAAGAATTAAGAATTACTAACCCCCAAATGTAAGAAAACTAAACCCCAAACGTATGAATTACTAACCCCCAAACGTAAGAAAACTAAACCTAAAACGTAAGAATTACTTACCTCCAAACGTAAGAAAACTAACCCTCAAACGTAAGAATTACTAACCCACAAAAGTAAGAAAACTAACCCCCAAATGTAAGAATTACTAACCCCTTAAACGGAAGAAATCTAACCCCCAAACGTAAGAATTACTAACCCTAAAACGTGAGAAAACTAACCCCCAAACGTAAGAATTACTAACCCCTAAAATTAAGAAAACTAACCCCCAAACGTAAGAAATCTACCACAAAACATAAGAATTACTAACCGCCAAACGTAAGAAAACTAACCCCAAAACCTAGGAGTTACTAACCCTCAAAAGTAAGATATACTAACCCCCAAACGTAAGAAGCACTAACCCCCAAACTTAAGAAATCTAACCCCCAAACGTAAAAATTACTAGCCCACAAAAATAAGAAAACTAACCCCCAAATGTAAGAATTAATAACCCCAAACGTTAGAAATCTATCCCCCAAACGTAAGAATTTGTAACCCCCAAACGTAAGAATTACTAACCTCCAAACTTAAGAAAACTAAGCCTAAGACGTAAGAAAACTAACCCCCATACATAAGAAAAGTAACCCCCAAACGTAGGAATTTGATACCCTTAAACGTAAGAATTACTAGCAACCAAACTTAAGAAAAATAACCCCAAAAAGTAAGAAAACTAACCCCCAAACGTAAGAATTACTAGCCCCCAAAAATAGGAAAAGTAACCCTAAAACGTAGAATTTTCATACCCTTAAACGTAAGAGTTACTTACCCTTAAACTTAAGAAAAATAACCCCCAAACGTAAGAAATCTAACTCCCAAACGTAAGAATTACTAACCCCCAAAGGTAAGAAAACTAACCCCCAAACGTAAGAATTACTAACCCTTTAACGTAAGAAATCTAACCACGAAACATATAAATTACTAATCCCCAAATGTAAGAAAACTAAACCCCAAACGTAAGAATTACTAAACCCTAAAACGTAAGAACTCTAACCACGAAACATAAGAATTATTAACCCCCAAACGTAAGAAAACTAAACCTAAAACGTGAGAATTACTAACCTCCAAACGTAAGAAAACTAACCCTCAAACGTAAGAATTACTAACCCCTAAACGTACAAAAACTAACCCCAAAACGTAGGAATTTGTAACCCTTAAACTTAACAATTACTAACCCCCAAAAGAAAAAAAAATAACCCCAAAACGTAAGAAAACTAACCCCCAAACGTAGGAAATCTACCACAAAACATAAGAATTACTAACCCTTAAACGTAAGAAAACTAACCCTCAAACCTAGGAATTATAACCCCCAAAACTTAAAAAACTAACCCCCACACGTAAGAAATCTAACCTTCAAATGAAAGAGTTACTATCCCGAAACGTAAGAAAACTAACCCCCAAACGTAAGAATTACTTATTTCCAAAGGTAAGAAAACTAACCCCCAAACGTAGGAATTACTAACTCCTAAACTTAAGAAATCGAAACCCCAAACGTAAGAAATCTATCCCCCAAACGAAAAAATTACTAGCCCCTAAACGTAACAAAACTAACCCCCATACGTAACAATTACTAACCCTCAAACGTAAAAAAACTAACCCCCAAACGTTAGAAGTACTAACCCCCAAACGTAAGAAGACTAACCCCAAAAAGTAATAATTACTAGCCCCCAAACGTCAGAAAAGTAACCCCAAAAAGAAATAAATACTAACACTTAAACGAAAGAAATCTAACCCCCAAACATTAGAAATATAACTTCCAAACGTAAGAAAACTAACCCCCCGACCTAAGAATTACTAACTCCCAAACGTAAGAAATCTAACCCCCAAACGTAAGAATTACTAACTCCCAAACGTAAAAAATCTAACCCCCAAACGTAAGAATTACTAACCCCTAAACGTAAGAAGACTAACCCGCAAAACGTAAGAATTACTAAGTCCCAAACGTAAGAAATCTAACCCCTAAACGAAATATTTACTAAACCTTAAACATAAGGAATTTAACCCCCAAACGTAAGAAATCTAACTCCCAAACGTAAGAACACTAAGCCCCAAACTTAAGAATTTCTAACCGCCAAACCTAAAAAATCTAACCCCCAAATGTAAGAATAACTAACCCCAAAACGTAAGAAAACTAACCTTCAAACATAAGAAATCTAACCCCCAAACGTAAGAATTACAAACCCCCTAACTTAAGAAAACTAACCCCCAAACGTAAGAAATACTAACCACCAATTGTAAGAAAACTAATCACCAAACGTAAGAATTACTAGCCCCAAACTTAAAAAACTAACCCCCAAACGTAAGAAATCTAACCCCCAAAAGAAAGAGTTACTATCCCAAAACGTAAGAAAACTAACCCCCAAACGTAAGAATTACTAATTTCCAAAGGTAAGAAAATTAACCCCCAAACGTAGGAATTACTAACTCCTAAACTTAAGAAATCAAAAACCAAAACGTAAGAAATCTATCCCCCAAACGTAAAATTTCCTAGCCTCTAAACGTAAGAAAAGTAACCCTTAAACGTAAGAATTACTAACCCCAAAACGTAAGAAAGCTAACCCCCAAGCGTTCGCATTACTAACTCCCAAACGTAAGAAATCTAACCCCAAAAAGTAACAAAAAACGTAACAAAAGTAACCCCCAAACGAAATAATTACTAACCCTTAAACGTAAGGAATTTAACCCCCAAACGTAAGAAATCTAACCCCTAAACGTAAGAATTACTAACTCTCAAACGTAAAAATTCTAACCCCCAAACGTAAGAATTACTAACTCTCAAACTTAGGAAATCTAACCCCCAAACGTAAGAATTACTAACCCCTAAACGTAAGAAACCTAACCCCCAAACGTAAGATATCTCACCCCCAAACGTAAGAATTACAAACCCCCTAACCTAAGGAAACTAACCCCCAAACGTAAGAAAACTAATCACCAAACGAAAGAAATCTAACCCCCAAACGTAATATATCTAACCCCAAACGTACGAATTACTAACCTCAAAACGTAAGAAAACTAACCCCTAAACGTAAGAATAACTAACCCCCAAACGTACAAAATCTAACCCCAAAACGTAAGAATTACTAACCCCCAAACGTAAGAAAAGTAACCCCCAAACGAAATAATTACTAACCCCCAAACGTAAGAAATCTAACTCCCAAACGTTAAAATTACTAACCCCCAAACGTAACAAAACTAACCCCCAAAACCTAAAAATTACTAAGTCCCAAACGTAAGAAATCTAACCCCTAAACAAAATAATTACTAAACCTTAAACGTAAAGAATTTAACCTCCAATCGTAAGAACTCTAAGCCCCGAACTTAAGAATTACTAACCGCCAAACCTAAGAAATTTAACCTCCAAATGTAAGAATTACTAACCTTAAAACGTAAGAAAACTAACCCCCAAACGTAATAATTTGTAACCCCCAAACGTAAGAACTACTAACCCCTAAACGTAAGAAACCTAACCTCCAAACGTAAGAATTACTAACCTTCAAACATAAGAAATCTAACCCTCAAACGTAAGAATTACTAACCCCAAAACGTAGGAAAACTAACCACCAAACGTAAGAATAACTAACCCCCAAACGTACAAAATCTAACCCCAAAACGTAAAAATTACTAGCCCCCAAACGTAAGAAAAGTAACCCCCAAACGAAGTAATTACTAACTCTTAAACGTATGAAATCTAACTCCCAAACGTTAAAATTACTAACCCCCAAAAGTAAAAAAACTAACCCCCAAAACGTAAGAATTACTAAGTCCCAAACGTAAGAAATCTAACCCCTAAACGAAATAATTACTAACCCTTGAACGTAAGAAATCTAACCTCCAAACGTAAAAATTACAAACCCCCTAACGTAAGAAAACTAACCCCCAAACGTAAGAAAACTAACCACCAAACATAAGAATTACCTACCCCCAAACGTAAGAAATCAAACTCTAAACCTAAAAAAAAGTAATCCGCAAACGTAACAAAACTAACCCCCAAACGTAAGAAATACTAACGACCAATTGTAAAAAAACTAACCCCCAATCGTAAGAATAACTAATCCCCAAACGTAATAAATCTACCCCCAAATGAAACAGTTACTATCCCTAAACGTAAGAAAACTAACCCCCAAACGTAAGAATTACTAATTTCCAAAGGTAAGAAAACTAACCCCCAAACGTAGGAATTACTAACTCCTGAACTTAAGAAATCGAAACCCCAAACGTAAGAAATCTATCCCCCAAACGTAAAATTTAACAGCCCCTAAACGTAAGAAAACTAACCCCCAAACGTAAGAAATCCTAACCCCAAAACATAACAAAGCTAACTCCCAAACGTTAGAATTACTAACTCCCAAACGTAAGAAATCTAACCTTAAAACGTACGAAATCTATTCCCCAAACGTAAAAATTACTAGCCCCTAAACGTAACAAAACTAACCCCCATACGTAACAATTACTAACCCCCAAACGTAAGAATTACAAACCCCCTAACGTAAGAAAACTAACCCGCAAACGTAAGAAAACTAACCACCAAACATAAGAATTACCTACCCCCAAACGTAAGAAATCAAACTCTAAACCTAAAAAAAAGTAACCCGCAAACGTAACAAAACTAACCCCCAAACGTAAGAAATACTAACGACCAATTGTAAGAAAACTAACCCCCAAACGTAAGAATAACTAATCCCCAAAAGTAATAAATCTACTCCCAAATGAAAGAGTTACTATTCCTAAACGTAAGAAAACTAACCCCCAAACGCAAGAATTACTAATTTCCAAAGGTAAGAAAACTAACCCCCAAACGTAGGAATTACTAACTCCTCAACTTAAGAAATCGAAACCCCAAACGTAAGAAATCTATCCCCCAAACGTAAAATTTAACAGCCCCTAAACGTAAGAAAACTAACCCCCAAACGTAAGAAATCCTAACCCCAAAACGTAACAAAGCTAACTCCCAAACGTTAGAATTACTAACTCCCAAACGTAAGAAATCTAACCTTAAAACGTAAGAAATCTATTCCCCAAACGTAAAAATTACTAGCCCCTAAACGTAACAAAACTAACCCCCATACCTAACAATTACTAACCCCCAAACGTAAGATAACTAACCCCCAAACGTAAGAAGTACTAATCTCCAAACGTAAGAAAACTAACCCGCAAAAGAAATAAATACTAACACTTAAAGGAAAGAAATCTAACCCCCAAACGTTAGAAATCTAACTTCCAAACGTAAGAAAACTAATCCCCCAACGTAAGAATTACTAACTCCCAAACGTAAGAAATTAAACTCCCAAACGTAAAAATTACTAACTCCCAAACGTAAAAAATCTAACCCCCAAACGTAAGAATTACTAACTCTCAAACTTAGGAAATCTAACCCCTAAACGTAAGAAATACTAACCCCTAAACGTAAGAAACCTAACCCCCAAACGTAAGATATCTCACCCCCAAACGTAAGAATTACAAACCCCCTAACCTAAGGAAACTAACCCCCAAACGTAAGAAAACTAATCACCAAACGTAAGAAATCTAACCCCCAAACGTAAAAAATCTTACCCTCAAACGTAAGAATTACTAACCCCAAAACGTAAGAAAACTAACCCCCAAACGTAAGAATAACTAACCCCCAAACGTACAAAATCTAACCCCAAAACGTAAGAATTACTAACCCCCAAACGTAACAAAAGTAACCCCCAAACGAAGTAATTACTAACTCTTAAACGTATGAAATCTAACTCCTAAACGTTAAAATTACTAACCCCCAAACGTAAGAAAACTAACCCCCAAAACGTAAGAATTACTAAGTCCCAAACGTAAGAAATCTAACCCCTAAACGAAATAATTACTAACCCTTGAACGTAAGAAATCTAACCTCCAAACGTAAGAATTACTAATCTTCAAACATAAGAAATCTAACCCCCAAACGTAAGAATTACAAACCCCCTAACGTAAGAAAACTAACCCCCAAACGTAAGAAAACTAACCACCAAACGTAAGAATTGCCTACCCCCAAACGTAAGAAATCAAACTCTAAACCTAAGAAATAGTAATCCGCAAACGTAACAAAACTAACCCCTAAACGTAAGAAATACTAACGACCAATTGTAAGAAAACTAACCCCCAAACGTAAGAATAACTAATCCCCGAACGTAAGAAATCTACCCCCAAATGAAAGAGTTACTATCCCTAAACGTAAGAAAACTAACCCCCAAACGTAAAAATTACTAATTTCCAAATGTAAGAAAACTAACCCCCAAACGTAGGAATTACTAACTCTTCAACTTAAGAAATCGAAACCCCAAACGTAAGAAATCTATCCCCCAAACGTAAAATTTAACAGCCCATAAACGTAAGAAAACTAACCCCCAAACGTAAGAATTACTAACCCCAAAACGTAACAAAGCTAACCCCCAAACGTTAGAATTACTAACTCCCAAACGTAAGAAATCTAACCTCCAAACGTAAGAAATCTATTCCCCAAACGTAAAAATTACTAGCCCCTAAACGTAACAAAACTAACCCCCATACGTAACAATTACTAACCCCCAAACGTAAGATAACTAACCCCCAAACGTAAGAAGTACTAACCCCCAAACGTAAGAAAACTAACCCCCAAAAGTAATAATTACTAGCTCCTAAACGTAAGAAAAGTAACCCGCAAAAGAAATAAATACTAACACTTAAACGAAAGAAATCTAACCCCCAAACGTTAGAAATCTAACTTCCAAACGTAAGAAAACTAACCCCCCAACGTGAGAATTACTAACTCCCAAACGTAAGAAATTAAACCCTCAAACGTAAGAATTACTAACTCTCAAACTTAGGAAATCTAACCCCTAAACGTAAGAATTACTAACCCCTAAACGTAAGAAACCTAACCCCCAAACGTAAGATATCTCACCCCCAAACGTAAGAATTACAAACCCTTTAACCTAAGGAAACTAACCCCCAAACGTACGAAAACTAATCACCAAACGTAAGAAATCTAACCCTCAAACGTAAGAATAACTAACCCCCAAACGTACAAAATCTAACCCCAAAACGTAAGAATTACTAACCCCCAAACGAAATAATTACTAACTCTTAAACGTATGAAATCTAACTCCCAAACGTTAAAATTACTAATCCCCAAACGTAAGAAAACTAACCCCCAAAACGTAAGAATTACTAAGTCCCAAACGTAAGAAATCTAACCCCTAAACGAAATAATTACTAACCCTTGAACGTAAGAAATCTAACCCCCAAACGTAAGAACTTTAAGCCCCAAAATTAAGAATTACTAACCGCCAAACGTAAGAAATCTAACCCCCAAATGTAAGAATAACTAACCCCAAAACGTAAGAAAACTATCCCCCATACGTTATAATTTGTAACCCCCAAACGTAAGAACTACTAACCCCTAAACGTAAGAAACCTAACCCCCAAACGTAAGAATTACTAACCTTCAAACATAAGAAATCTAACCCCCAAACGTAAGAATTACAAACCCCCTAACCTAAGGAAACTAACCCCCAAACGTAAGAAAACTAATCACCAAACGTAAGAAATCTAACCCCCAAACGTAAAAAATCTTACCCTCAAACGTAAGAATTACTAACCCCAAAACGTAAGAAAACTAACCCCCAAACGTAAGAATAACTAACCCCCAAACGTACAAAATCTAACCCCAAAACGTAAGAATTACTAACCCCCAAACGTAACAAAAGTAACCCCCAAACGAAGTAATTACTAACTCTTAAACGTATGAAATCTAACTCCTAAACGTTAAAATTACTAACCCCCAAACGTAAGAAAACTAACCCCCAAAACGTAAGAATTACTAAGTCCCAAACGTAAGAAATCTAACCCCTAAACGAAATAATTACTAACCCTTGAACGTAAGAAATCTAACCTCCAAACGTAAGAATTACTAATCTTCAAACATAAGAAATCTAACCCCCAAACGTAAGAATTACAAACCCCCTAACGTAAGAAAACTAACCCCCAAACGTAAGAAAACTAACCACCAAACGTAAGAATTGCCTACCCCCAAACGTAAGAAATCAAACTCTAAACCTAAGAAATAGTAATCCGCAAACGTAACAAAACTAACCCCTAAACGTAAGAAATACTAACGACCAATTGTAAGAAAACTAACCCCCAAACGTAAGAATAACTAATCCCCGAACGTAAGAAATCTACCCCCAAATGAAAGAGTTACTATCCCTAAACGTAAGAAAACTAACCCCCAAACGTAAAAATTACTAATTTCCAAATGTAAGAAAACTAACCCCCAAACGTAGGAATTACTAACTCTTCAACTTAAGAAATCGAAACCCCAAACGTAAGAAATCTATCCCCCAAACGTAAAATTTAACAGCCCATAAACGTAAGAAAACTAACCCCCAAACGTAAGAATTACTAACCCCAAAACGTAACAAAGCTAACCCCCAAACGTTAGAATTACTAACTCCCAAACGTAAGAAATCTAACCTCCAAACGTAAGAAATCTATTCCCCAAACGTAAAAATTACTAGCCCCTAAACGTAACAAAACTAACCCCCATACGTAACAATTACTAACCCCCAAACGTAAGATAACTAACCCCCAAACGTAAGAAGTACTAACCCCCAAACGTAAGAAAACTAACCCCCAAAAGTAATAATTACTAGCTCCTAAACGTAAGAAAAGTAACCCGCAAAAGAAATAAATACTAACACTTAAACGAAAGAAATCTAACCCCCAAACGTTAGAAATCTAACTTCCAAACGTAAGAAAACTAACCCCCCAACGTGAGAATTACTAACTCCCAAACGTAAGAAATTAAACCCTCAAACGTAAGAATTACTAACTCTCAAACTTAGGAAATCTAACCCCTAAACGTAAGAATTACTAACCCCTAAACGTAAGAAACCTAACCCCCAAACGTAAGATATCTCACCCCCAAACGTAAGAATTACAAACCCTTTAACCTAAGGAAACTAACCCCCAAACGTACGAAAACTAATCACCAAACGTAAGAAATCTAACCCTCAAACGTAAGAATAACTAACCCCCAAACGTACAAAATCTAACCCCAAAACGTAAGAATTACTAACCCCCAAACGAAATAATTACTAACTCTTAAACGTATGAAATCTAACTCCCAAACGTTAAAATTACTAATCCCCAAACGTAAGAAAACTAACCCCCAAAACGTAAGAATTACTAAGTCCCAAACGTAAGAAATCTAACCCCTAAACGAAATAATTACTAACCCTTGAACGTAAGAAATCTAACCCCCAAACGTAAGAACTTTAAGCCCCAAAATTAAGAATTACTAACCGCCAAACGTAAGAAATCTAACCCCCAAATGTAAGAATAACTAACCCCAAAACGTAAGAAAACTATCCCCCATACGTTATAATTTGTAACCCCCAAACGTAAGAACTACTAACC
The DNA here is from genome assembly GCF_977016875.1 of Pavona decussata. Lineage (NCBI taxonomy): Eukaryota > Metazoa > Cnidaria > Anthozoa > Scleractinia > Agariciidae > Pavona > Pavona decussata. Next base: position 571,743 of record NW_028145649.1, read on the forward strand.
CCTAAACGTAAGAAACCTAACCCCCAAACGTAAGAATTACTAACCTTCAAACATAAGAAATCTAACCCCCAAACGTAAGAATTACAAACCCCCTAACCTAAGAAAACTAACCCCCAAACGTAAGAATTACCTACCCCCAAACGTAAGAAATCAAACTCTAAACCTAAGAAATAGTAACCCGCAAACGTAAGAAAACTAACACCCAAACGTAAGAAATACTAACCACCAATTGTAAAAAAATTAATCACTAAACGTAAAAATTACTAGCCCTAAACTTAAAAAACTAACCCCCAAACGTAAGAAATCTAACTCCCAAATGAAAGAGTTACTATCCCCAAACGTAAGAAAACTAACCCCCAAACGTAAGAATTACTAATTTCTAAAGGTAATAAAACTAACCCCCAAACGTAGGAATTACTAACTCCTAAACTTAAGAAATCGAAACGCCAAACGTAAGAAATCTATCCCCCAAACGTAAAAATTACTAGCCCCTAAACGTAAGAAAACAAACCCCCAAACGTAAGAATTACTAACCCCAAAACGTAAGAAAGCTAACCCCCAAACGTAAGAAATCTAACCCCCAAATGTAATAAATCTCTTCCCCAAACGTAAAAATTACTAGCCCCTAAATGTAAGAAACCTAACCCTTATACGTAACAATTACTAACCCCCAAACGTAAGAAAACTAACCTCCAAACGTAAGAATTGCCATCTTGGATTTCTGGATTTGACCAAAATTCTGAAAACCGCCAACCAACTGAAACCAATTGATCACTAATAGAAGCTAAAATTGTGTTACTTTAAGAAAGGTAATTTTTACTAATAAAATCAGAAATATTCCATTTTCGGAAAAACGTGTCTTTCACACATTGGAACCGCAGAAATATGCTGACCTCGCTCCTTATTATTCGGTAGCAAAACCTAGGAGTTGCTATGTAAAACCGCGGGTAATTCTAAAACATGACAACGTATTACAAAGGAATGTTCTCATCGAGAGCCCCTTTTATTTACTTTTTTTGAAGAAGGTCTTCATTCCATTTCTAACAATTTCCAGTTCTGTACTATTATGCAAACTACTACATGCAGTTCTTAAAAACACACAATTATTACAGCAAAATTCTTCCAACGAACCAACCTTTTGATAAAACTAAAAAATATCAGTATTAGTACATAAATGATAATCAATGTTCCCCTACAATGAAAATGCCAAGGTTCTTGCTCATAAAGCAGGGCTCGAAGTAAGTTCGTAAATGTTACAAGAGATCGCTTGAGACCGCTGAGAAAACACATTAGGTAACGGTTCATCCAAATTGTCTTGATGCAAAACTGCGACAGAAATTGCATGACAAATATTGCGCATTTCAACGTACCCTGCGAGCCACAACACAAAAATCTCGAATGTTTCTGATGCCAAACATTGCCACGTGCGGTGCGGAATCGAATTCTTCCTCTCGCAGCTATTTAGGTATATGTCATGTTGGTAGCAGGGTCCTTTGCACTTGGCCGTTTTATGGTACAACTTCTGTCGCAATTATGTTGTGAGATACATTCTATGAAACGTTGCCCGGAGCAAGACCTTCTTTTCGGACTGAAGGACCGTGTGTTTTCGTCTTATTCAAAAGCTAAGTAATTTTGTCTGAAGGTTTCTTTGAAAACATTACAGATGTAGGGGACTTCAGAAGCCATTCATAACCAACCCAAGGAACACAGCTGTGTTCTAGTCTTAAACTGCCACGAAAATCACACAAATTGAAAGTATCAAGACATATTGAGACAATGAATATATATGACACTTCATGTATTTCAAATATATGATATTTTACATATTCCATTTACAAATATGTATCGACAAAACTGCACCTGGCGGTAATTTTTTTGGATTATTTAAGAATGCACGACAACATGTAAAAGTTGACAAGAGCTGAAACAGTAGGATTCATTATAAACTGCTCTTATTCTTCCAAATAATCGTTCAGACATTCCATTAGTGGAATGCGTAAGCATGTCCCGTGAATTAACTAGTGGTTACGGTAAAATGAACCAATTAAGCGACTCGCCGGCCAAATTCTTGTGTAACCGAACCGGATGAGGGACATATACTTCATGTTAAGGTTAGGGTGACTATATGGAGGGTTAGGGTCAAGGTTATGTGGGTGACTATATGGCACCTTAACATGAATTGCTTGCTATGAGGTTTACAGAAAGGAAGGTACAATGAAAAGAAGAACAGTTGGCTTTGGAGGAGATTATGATTGCTGTTAAGAAAACTAAGAGAACGTGATTCTAGAAGAAACGTAAAAAAATTCAACTTGTTTTGACTTAGTTGGAGAAAACTGCTCTTAGGAGGCGAACTCTCTCCAAAACACCAAACAAAATTGTGATTTGTCAACAGACAAGCTGAAAAAATAGCTTGTTGATTGTAATTGGTTCTTATTTGTTTTTGTTTTTTTTTTGTTGTTGTTGTTTTTTTTTTCACCAGCCAGAACTTAAACCTTTAACCCCTAATGTCGAAAAACAAATTCTCCTATCTTGTACCCATACTTTCTTTCCTTATAAATGTACTGGGTAGAAGTTATTAAAATGTCAGGAAAATTCCCCTTGGGTGATCATCTCCTTAATTCTCATGACCGCTGGGGTTGAATAAGCATTGATTTTACAAGGAGAAATTTGATGTTGATCACTGTGAAGGCAAAGGCGTCAGTCCAAATAGAAAGCTCTGTTTTCTTCGGGTTTACGTTTTAGCCGCGGAAAAGTTGGAACGAGAGCAAAGAATTGTTTTCGTCCGAAGAAACCCGCAGCCAACATGCCAATAGTTCTTTGAAAAGACGACGGAAACAAATACAACGCAGGCCAGTCGAGTCAATCAATGCCCTGCATTTCAAATAGCAAGCAAACTCTGCCCGTTTCACGCAAAGTTGGTCTTCTTCTATGGCTCCAAAAAAATATTACGCGATGAAAGTTTTGTTGACCTCAAGATCAAAGAGTGGGCTTTTATGTTTCCACGTATAATGTCTTGGAGGAAGAACTCAAGGACTTCTCAAGATCAAGGCTGTCTAGATAAAACAGTGAACCCTTCAACAGTCCCTGTACTTAGAAAAGATTTGTTTGAGTGCTAAAAGGGACACTATCACGATGATTTTGCTGTATTTTGGTCAAAACCTGGTCGAACATTTGACAAAGAACCTCTTTTTTTCCTGTAGAAATTAACTTTTGAACAATATTGTTCTGTGACCGTGTTTTTGTCATTCGCACCTTACGACTCTCATATGTTTGTAAACACACAAAAGTTTAAAATTTCTGAAATAATTCTACCAAACACCAAAGACTATTTTCCCGTATTTTCCATTTGTTAGCGTTTATTTAGCGACTAGAATTATTACTATAGGTGCAGAATTGACACAGTTTTGAATTTCCAAACAAACAAACGAAATTTAAAACTGGCGTGCTCAGCCAATGAGGAAAGAATATTTTCGCGCCTTGACCAATCAGAAGTTAGTAAGTTTGCCCTCAGAGAAAGGAAAATTAAGAAAAATTGCCCTCTGTTACAACAAATCAGCTTTCATAAAAATTTGCCCTCTGTATTACACTGTTATTGTTGATGAGTAGTTTGCTGCATATATGCACTTAAAATATATCATAACTGCAGAAAGGATGAGGAACTGGTAAGGTTTTAACGTTCATTCGCTAAGCAGATTTCTATAAATGCTATGAGAAAAAATTGGAGCTCCGCTTTTAGCTTTGGCTAAATATATATATTATAATTATTCTTATACAAGTATGCTTTCATCCAATGTCTGCAACATAAATGGCCTTTCCTCATCCCATTCACAGAGAGTATTTCCTTTGCCAGAACTCCTCTCTTCCTCTGGCATGATTGTCTGTAGTTTTCTCTGAGTGCTTGTTGCTAATTTTCAGTGCAAGTCATGTACCCTTGTATTGCCTAGTTTCTAGGCTTCTCTGCCTTTCATCTTTGTCAATCTGTTTGGCTCAAGTGGTCCAGCTTTTTGCCTCAGTTACGTAACTGACTGCCTGGTGGTAGCTAGGCAACACAGGGATTGGGCAACCCTTGTATCTCAGTTTTGTTTCTTAGTTTTAGACGCCATCATTGTATGAATATTAAAGAACAACTATATCTGTCTACCGTAGGCTAAGAACACCTTATTATATTCTACCATACATGTAAAGTAAAAGTACGTACTAAGTAATTTTATTTTAAGTGGAACTTCACTTAGCTTAATGCTTCTTTACAGGAAGCTCGCTATTTTAAAGCCCATGTACACTCTTAAAGTCGGATTTAAGAGTTTGATTTATATTGGTAATTGAACTGAGTGGAGTGCAATTTGGTCTGAAATCATACGCGTGATTTCAAAATCAAACGAGCGCGCAGCGCGAGTTTGATTTGAAATCACAAGTATGATTTCAGACCAAAATTGCACGACACGAAGTTCAATTACCACTTAATTACATCCATTTTGAAATCACATAGTATCATTGTCAATATTAATATTCTATTTGTGTTACTTTATTTCCATTTTGATGGGCTAAAGAAAGGATGCAATTTAGAGCAAAAAATGGTGCAATTTGGTAATAAATTGCACCATTTTGGACCAATCAGATTCCAAGGATCACCAGTGATTTCAAAATGGATGTAATTAGTACTGTAATACTGTAATCTTTAATCTTTAATCTGGCAGATGAAAGTGCCTGGGAAGGTCTTGGGGTTCCAAAAGAGATATTACAGAGTCTCTGAGTGAACCGAGATTCACAAGCCCTTAACTCCAATACAGACACTGTCACTACCACCAGCAATATTCCACCACAGAGACATCAGAGAGCTGCATAAATTGTATGTTAGACACTTTCTTAGTTTTATATTTTGTTTTTGGCTTTATTTTCTCTGTGGAAGTACGGTAAGACTTGTTTTGACATCTTCTCTTAACCCCCGATCAAACGATGCGGTATACATAAGTCAATGCAAAAGTTTATGGCCGCTTGTGTCTCACAATGTCATATTTGGTTACCCACCACAATCTGAGGCAGGAAATCCCCGTTATTCATAACTTAAGTGTAGAGTGTAGATGTACGTAGAGATAAATAAACATGGCACATTTGTGGGTTAACGTTTGCCCAGTTGGTAGAGTGCAAGATTGCTGAGCAGGCTGCACCTTCAGACAACTACTTGAGCTGGTTGTGCTGAACTTTTCTTTGTTCAGATGATCGTATATTGTTGGGTGACAGTAAGCCATTGGCCTTGCTTCCTACAAACTGCCACAAATTACATGTAATAGGGGATATCAGAATTCAAAGAAAATACAGCTGTACATGTACATGAAACTGGCAACAAGTACAGGAAAACATATGTGGGCAAGTCACGATTGGTTTTGGTCAAGTGCCTTTCACTGGTTGACAAAGTGGTGCAAGTTTTCGAAACCAGTCTTGGACTGTAGTAAAGCAGAACCAAAGTAAACGTGAAATTACTTCCAACACTCAATAATTGAGCTCTATTTAACTTGTGGTCTTCCCTTTTGTTAGGGATTGTGTGAGCAACAGTTACTCACACAGTAAAAAATTATTTTTTATTCAATTTACTGTCGTCTACTTCTTGTTGTCTGACAGGGATCAGGTAAAACTCTTGCATTTGGGATTCCAATTCTCACGCACATCCTGCAGCAAAAGGCTAGCCAAGAATCTAAAGAAGAGAAAGAGATATCCACTAACAACAACTTGGGCAGTGACAAGATCAAAAGACCTCTCTTGGCTCTGATTATGACACCAACAAGAGAATTAGCCCTGCAAATAAGAACTCACCTCCAGCAAGCTGCAAAGCACACTTCATTAGAGGTAAAGGCCTGATCAGAAATACTGTACCCTGTTTTCCAAGCTGCTGTCAGTAATTCTTCTACTTCAATCACCAGAACTCGGAACACTCTCTGGGCATGTTTTCAACAAAAATATTATTATTGTAAGGGAAACTGATGTCCTGAGAAGGACGTTCAGAGAGGCCATCGAGATACAGTGCCAGGGTCTCACTTTCAATCAAGACAGGGATTACGAACTACCAGCGGGCTTTTTGGACATTTTGTCATGTGACTCACACCACCTCAAGACTCATGACTTGAATTAACATTTCACTTACTTGAAAAAGATTCAGCAAAGGAATCGAAAGCTTGTAACACTTTAATTCTTTTAGATCCTGATAGCTTTTTTTTTTTAATTTAATTTTTTTTTTGAAAAATGTATGTAATAGTATCTGTATACATCCATGTAGATTGTGGCTGTGGTTGGAGGGATGGCTCCACAGAAGCAACAAAGACTTTTGCGTAAGAGTCCTGAGATTATAGTGGCCACTCCTGGACGACTGTGGGATCTGATATCAGAGGTGAGTGCTGCGTGTAAATTGCCTGAAAAATGCCTAGTACATGTAGTGCACTGTGCGTGAGATACAATACATTTTTAAACCAAAAACAATTGTGACCGTGCACGGGAAAACGTACCTTAACGCTTATCTGTTAAACGGGCAAAAGCGTTAAGCATCCGTTAGTCATCCGTTATAAAGTTTTCTTAAGAACGTTAGAGGCGTAAGCCCAACCGTTAGACGTTAGCATCGGGCCGTTAGAACGGATAGTGCAGCCGTTAGCAAAAGACATGACTGTATCCGTTAGCCGTTAGCATCAGACCGTTAGACTGGACAGCATAACCGTTAGCAAACAATCTGTATCCGTTAGCACGGCTAGAGAAGCAATTAGGATCCGTTAGAATAAACCAGCATCCGTTAAACGGGTAAGGATTCCGTTAGAATGGCATGACACGTTTTGAAGTAGAATGTGGTCGCCTAAACACAGTGTGAAACGAGAGCCTAACGTAGGGTGGCTTTTGTAGTCATGAAATGAAGGCCGTTTTCTAAGTCAAATTTCAAGGAACCAGAGACTTAGAAGTTAGGCTACCCTGCAAAACTTTCGAACACAAATTCATCTTCCAAATTGGCACTCTTAATCCCGAAGGAATCAGTGAACACTTTTTGTTTTCCATGTTACTATGCACCCACCAATAACATAGCTCCACTGCACACTATAATAATTTATTATACTAAACACATACAACCCACATTTCTTTGATTTGCTCTGACGAAGGGCTTTAGAACGCTTGAAATGTCAGTGTTCAAATGTCTTTGGGTTGGCCAAATTGCCTTCAGTTGTCAACGCTGTTGATAAACTAAACATTTATTTCTACCTGTCTAGTACCTGATAAACAAGAGCCTTGGATAAACTTGTGTCAACTTTATTCTGAGTTTAATGTACATTGTAACTCTTAATTTCATTTTTTCATACAGCGGCAGCAGAGAACACCAAGAGGGTGGCCAACCAATCACAAGTAAAGTTATTTTTGCCGTCATTTTGCATACATGTGCAACAGTTCTGAAGTGATGACATCTCAAGATTTAAATTTATGAAGTTGTGGGATTCACTTCAAGATATTCAGAGTGGGCATGATGAAAAATGTCTGTTCTCCAAATATCAGCATCTTCTTGCCATTTGGGGGTGAGATATATTAGCACTGTGGTACTTTGATGTTTCGATCCATACAAGTTCTAAACAAAATTAGAAGGATTTGTATGGTGTCATCAGAACAAAACAGACTGCTAAATAAATGTCTCATCCCCAAATTGCCGTAAGATTCCGATTTCTGGCAAGTAGGCATTAATTTTTGTCATCATGCTCTTCCGATCATCTTAATGAATCCCATAATTTCAAAACCTTAAATATTTGTGACATCACAATTAGTACTCTATTAAAGGTTATTCCATTGCTGTTTAGTGTAGTATAAACCAAAACATGTCTGATTAATCTTAGGGTGCATTCTTTTGGGGCCATTCTAGCTATTCTTATTCCACTTTAGGAATTACAGAATACACAGAATTTCGATTTCAAAAAGAACGCTCCTAAAATCTGGAAACGAAATACCCATGGAGGAGGTGACCTGAGAACTACTAATCTATGTCTGACTGCACCCAATTGAGTGCCAGTGAACATGGCCAAAATGTGTTTGCCATATATAACTAACCAGCTTTTAGGCCACATCTTCGATTTTTTGGAACTTTGCAGAAGATGTAGGAGAACTTTTTGTACTTTAAAGTGCTTTGCACAGTGCACGGTGTCGCCGAAAACATGCTCGTATCCAAGGTTTCAACCAAAAGCCAGCTACATGCGCATATGTGACCGACATGACTGGCCACGTAGGATTTCCCACCAAAAATTTCCCAAAAGAAAGCGTATTCTTTCTATTCCGAGTAAACCATATTCTTTTCATTCTGTTCATTCTACTATCGGGAGCAGAATGAACAGAATAATACTCCATTCATGCTGAAACCGGAATAGCTCCCTAAAGAACACAAATACCGTCTCTAAGTTCCGAGTATTCCTATTACAGAATAGTCCCAAAAGAATGTGCCCTTAGTAATTCTGGTATTTGTTCCATTTTTTGTTCTTGATTGTACATGTACATGATGATTGTAAATGTCTAACACCATTTCAATCTTTGTCCCGTAAAGATACTGCTGCCAAGAAAACTCTGCAGAAGTTTATCTTCTCTGCAACCTTGACTCTTCCCAAATCGTTCAAGAAAAAAGGAAAAGAAAAGAGTGTCACAAGAGGAGAAGCCTTGGGTAATTCCTTGTTTAAGCCCCAGTATCAACGTGTACAATCTCGTTACTGGTCTCCATATATTCCTTTTAGTGTTAGTTGGGAGAATTTCTTTAAACTTCAAGACATTGTATATTTGGTGATCATTTCCTTTAGCCATACATGTACAGTGTACTTGTTTTTTGTAAAGTAAAAAAATAATGTAAAATTGTATAGTGTACAGTTCCATGACAAGATGATCAAATGCGCTTTACAGCATGGGGACACTCTCCAGATCGAATTTGAATTTGGAAATTATGTCGCTTTTTGAGGAGATGGGAAAACCGCTGTACCCAGACAAAATATCACCCACATATCACACTCAGAGTCCGGGAATCGAACCCGGGCCACATAATTTGGTGGGAGGCGAGTGCTCTCACCACTGCGCCATGATCCCTGCTCCTCTCAAGTAGTAATATTTAAGAGTCTTGGGATGCTTAATAATTTTCAGCCTTACAAGTGTGCTTTGCTAACTTAAGCAGAATCTAATCTCTTTTGTCTCTGTGTTTAGTGTCGTTAATGGACAAAGTTGGACTGCATAAAAACAGTTGTAAAGTTATTGATGTTACAAACAAGAGAGGAACAGTGCAAACGCTAACAGAGACAAAGATTACTTGTTCCCTTGATGAAAAGGTTTGTTGCTGCATCTTTATCATTATCAAAAACATTATCATTGTATAATGCAATTCCAGAATTTTGATTAGCTTAGCGGCCATGGTATGTCAGCCATTATAACACCCCTGAGAAATGGCCGCAATTAAATTCTCTTCTGGTTGTTCTTTCAAAGTGAAATCAGCAAGATCTTGCAATATTTCTTGATTGTTTTTAATAAACCAATTATTTCACTCGTGCTTGTTGGGTATGAGATGATTATAGCCAACATGGCGCTACACGCCTCGTTGGCTATAATCGTTGGGGTCGGGCATTTGTGGAATAATTGTTAACTCCCTTATTTTTCTTGGGATAGTGAAGCAAGCAAAATATGCCAGCATGGGTGAAAATTGCCTTCCATGAGAAGACACCCCATATGGAGGAAGAGAGAAATGGGGAAGCAATTTTTGTGTGTGTTTATGTGGTTCACTTGCTTTGCTATCCCTAAGGAAATAATGGACTACTCATAGTCTTCTTCATCAGCATGTGACTGTATTAATTTGTTTGCTACATGTACTGTTGCTGCATGAAATTTTCTGAGTTCCAAAAGGGAAAATTCCATTGGCAGATTGTCAGTCATTCAAACAGGAAAGCGTTCAGTGGGAATCTCAATATTTTAGCAAAGCCACTCTTCTTCAAACTGCATTCAAACAAGAGTCAATGGTTTTTATTGTCAAAAGACATTTTCTCATTGTTCTCAGAATGTTGAAGAGTGCTCAAAGTCAAGTTCCCCCCTCCACCCCTCCCCCCCCCCCCCAAAAAAAAGAAAGAAAGAAATAGACGCTATCAATCTGTAAGAAAGAATTGTGTCGTTTGTGTTTAACCACCAGTTCTTGCTTACTCTTTTCTCTCATCAGTTTTCACAAACTTTTGCAGAGTTTGAATCAACCCTTCTACTAAATATTTTCATCTACATGTAGAATCGAAGAGTTAAAATCCCACCATCAGCCTGGAGACATTTCCTAGACTTTTCTCACACGTCGGCCATGTTGAGTCTCAGAAGAATAAAAAGCTTTGTTTTTGCATGACAAGGGTGGTGCCTACTAATACAGGGATAATTTTGCGCGGTTTAAAACTATACGGAGAAAGCAGAACTTAGCAAGTGCTTTTGGTATCTCAAAGGAAAATTAGCGGTAACCATGCATTTTTCAGAGATAATTAAACTTCAATTTAGGAAAAAATCCCATACATTGCTTTATATTTTGGCGCTTTTTAGAGATATTATTGCTTAATTATCTCTGAAAAATGTGTGGTTACCCCCAATTTTCTTTTTGGATTCCAGGAGGTCTTGCTAAGATCTGTTTTTCCCCGCATAGTCATAAGCCGCACAAAAATATTTCGGTATTAGGCGGCACCGTCCTTAAGTGTGCTGTTTTCAACAATCACACACTTACTACAAGCTCTTGTTCTTGTTTCATCTTAGTTTCTCTTCCTTTGCTTTATAGGATCTGTATCTCTACTATTTCCTGTCCCGTTACCCAGGCCGCACGCTGGTGTTTTCCAACACGGTCGACTGTGTTAGGAGACTGGGATCATTGTTTAGACTGCTAAACTTTGATCTGTGGGTTTTGCATGCCAGCATGCAACAAAGACAGAGGTTAAAGAACCTGGACAGGTCAGTTAAAATCATGTGTTATACTTAACGTTAAATCTTCTCGAAATCAGTCGAAAAGACGCTTTTTGATAATAATTTGGTTAACGAAAATGATGTATTATTCAGTGAGTGACACAGGCATACTTTTGAAAAAGAAAATCCAAATGCTCCTATCAGGAGTCGAACCTAAGACCTTCTGACTACTAGTTCGGATGCTCTACCACTGAGCTACAGGAGACTCGTGCATTAGCTGAGGCCATTAAACTAGGTTCATGGGACAAACATCCTGCATACTGCTAGAATTGGAATGTCATGTGTGGCATATGCGCAATGGAATAAATGTGGTGGAATGTTTTAAGCCCGTAAATAAACGAGAATTATGTATTATTCAATGAATGACACCTATTAGTGTAGGCATACTTTTGAAAAAGGAAATCCAAATGCTCCTATCAGGAGTTGAAACTATTAGACCTTCTGAATACTAGTGCGGATGCTCTACCACTTTAATAGCTACATGAGACTCGTAGGACCTAAGGCCATTAAACTAGGTTCATGTGACAAACATCCTGCCTGCTGCTAGGATTGGTATGTCAATGTGAGGTATACAGTATGCACAGTAGAATAAATCTGGTGGTATAATTATTTTAAGCCTGAACATTGAATGAATGAGAATGATGTATTATTCAGTGAGTGACACAGGCATACTCAGGAAAATGTTATTTATGTCAACCTGAATTTGTCATTTTCCCGTTTTTCAGGTTCAAGTCAAGTTCTACTGGTTTGCTTCTCGCTACAGATGTGGCCGCACGGGGTCTGGATATACCAGCAGTTGAGCACGTGATTCACTATCAAGTTCCCAAGGATCCTGACGTATGTTGAAACGTACCAGTAAGAGTGGGGTGGGGTGCGCATGCATGATATGTAAGTCACCGATAATTTTCCGGGTGTTTCTTGGAAGTTTTTCCCACTGACTAACCAGGGTCTACGTTATGGAGGGTCATTTGCTTGTCAGTTAGCCGAAATTTTGTGTCTTTTCAAAATTAATTTTGTGCTTCGAGAAACGGTACTTCGCGGATTCTGAGAAAAACTGCTGGAAGACATAAGGCAATAAATAATGGTTTTCATACAGATCTGTAGCTTCGATAAATATATTCATTTTGTTTCTTTGTTGTTTCTACAGCTTTATATTCATCGTAGTGGTCGTACAGCCAGAGCCAGCAGGGAAGGTTTAAGTGTTGTTCTTGTGGGGCCGGAGGAACTGGGATCTTACAAGAAAATCATGAAGACGCTCAACGCAGGTATGGTGTCAGGATTTGTGGTCGAATCAAATAGCCCCCAAATAAGAGATATCTAGCCCCTTATAATGGACAATTAACTCCCAATTTAGAGGGCCTAGCATCATGGTTTGTATTGTCGTCGGGAATCAGTTTTTCTTTGTTCCAACCAAATTTTCGCGTTGTCACAAATCTTCATTTTTTTCCTGTTTATTTACTTTTTTGTTCCAGGAAACGACCTCGACTCCTTCCCTGTTGATGTAGCTTTCATGTCTTCCATACAAAAAAGAATCTCGCTTGCTAAACAAATTGACAAGGAAGAACACGTGTAAGTAAAAGACAATCAGGAAAATGCTGTGGACATGTCGATGTGACTCTCAAGAACACTGCAACATAAATATGGAAAACTTCTGAAAATTTCTTTAAAAAAATTTGAAAACAAGAAACGTACCGTTCTACTAAATGCCGCTTAAAAGCTTTCATTTTAAATGCAACACGTGAGGATTTTATCCACAGACTCAAAGTTGAAACGGCCTTACACGATAGGCTGTCACTTATTAGGAATGAGCTGCTCATTCATTGGAATAAAATAAACATAAATGACTTTAAGCGCGAAGTATTTAGGATTGTAGCGCTAATTGTGGACACTATAAATCAGTGAAAAAAAAATATACAAATTGAACATGACATTTGTTAAAAATCCCAGCAAGTGGGAGGCAAACTAGTTGGCTGTTTACAAAGCGTGGTCTTGGATTTGAAAACAGGGGCTACCGTGAAACAAATCCAAGTGGTCAGAGCGGGACTTGAACCCAGGACCTCCGGCGCCCAAACCACTCGGCCACGACGCCTCCCCCTATATGTGTTTCCTTTTGTTTATTTATAACTTTATCCTCCCCTCATTTGTGTTTCCTTTTGTTTATTTATAACTTTATCATGTGTTGTTTTGTAGATTTAGACGGAAGAAGTCTGGCAATGACTGGATTCTTGCCTCTGCCAAAGCTATGGATATTGAAGTTGATGAAGATTTGTATCTTTTTCTTCAAAAGGGATTATTGCAAAGATTGACAAAGTATATACATGTCGATAAAGTGGTTGTTGATTGAATTCTATAGTTCTCCCCACGCGCTGTTCAAAAACTCTTATTTGGTGTATGCTCCAATCATTACCAACAAAAGAAACTTTTAGGGCGCATTTTTTGGGGGTCATGTTCTGTGTATTCTGATAAAGGAAACTATACACTGAAAAAATCTATGTTGTATCTGTTGCCCGGTAACGAAAACATCCAAATGGTTAAGGCAAACGAGTCGAATTCTTATTAATGTTTTAGAAGAATAACATATAGAATTATTTAATATTTCGAGGTATTCTGATTCGGAATTTCCGGAATGTATCCCCCCAAAAAACGCGCTCTTAAATACATCTGTGAACCACAGTTCAAACATATGCGTGGCATTTCAATACACAATTATTGGCCAATCAGATACAAAGATTTAACTCAACCACGCGGCGTGTACATGATTTCTGCCGGCTGTCAGTGTATTTTCCCGCGCTTGCCGTCGGTCTCATGTTTTCTTTCGTCGGATTTTGGCTCGTGTACTTCCAGTGTTTATAGTTATAGTACAGCTTTTATGAATGAAGTCACCATATCACTGCGGCAACCCCTGGCAGCAAAAGTTGCTCTAAATAGTTATTTGCCTTTGACAAGCACCCACACAGGTTAGAAGATCTTGGAGATTCAGGAGAAAGGAAAGAGAGACAGGAAAAACTGAAGCAAATGAAAGGTATTGAGCATTCCAAAAGACCATTTTTGTACTATCAGTATTGATGTGGATCTAGCAGCTTGCAATGGACGCCCTTGCGGGAGAATAAATTAAAAAATATATTTGCCTGTGAAGATTCCCCTCTTGAGCCTCGTGTGCAAACTGGATTCAGTTTAATAACAAGAATACCATTAGAGCGGATTTCAATTGAGTGGCGAAAGTAATTTCACCTTTGCTTTGGTTTTGCTTTACTTCGCTCTGTGATTAGCCAGCAAAACACGCGCCACGTTCTCAACCAATCAGCAGCAAAATCAAAACCAGTCGTGCCTTACTCCCACGCGTTTTCCCGCGCTTGGCGCCAGGAACATGTATTTGCTTCGATTTCTTATTGGTTCATTACGCTGTTTGCGTCTGTAGTGATTGGCCAGAGTAATTACTTTGGTTATGGATTTACGACACTTAAATAGAAACCGCTCTAAGGTCTATTTAGCTTGCAGCTCTAGATAGTTGAGAAATTTCAAGTAGTGTATTACAACTTACTGTTTATACTGCATTGTAACTTAGGTTTAGCGAAAAAACCTTTTTTTTTTCCAGCGTGCAATGTCACAGTCTGGCACAAGAGATGTGAAAATTAGACGCACTAGAAAACAACAGTGAGCTCACCACGTGAATGGCAGCAAAATTGCCTTCTGCGTGGACAAACGTGTGTGGTGTCTCCTTGAGGAGGGGGAGTGGGGGGGGGGGGGGGAGGGACTTTTGCGCGCGCTCGTGTATTTCGTTCACTCCACTCGCCCTGAGGAAAATAAGAAAACTACTCGTAGTCCAAGAAGAAAGCGGCGAGAATTTCAAGTACATTCATTTGATAGGTTTCGCGCTTGGGTGCCTCTCAGGTGTTACGCTGGCATGGAGCCGAACAGCTCGAATGCTGGTTTTGACATTTTACAAACTAACTTATCGCTTTTGTAGTTGTTCCATAATGTGATTTTTCACGATATTTTACTTTTCCTTTTCCTCAGCTGAACTCTCCAGTTTGGTGAAGACGCCATTAATACCCGCTGGATTTAGCGGAAAGTATCCTACAAAGAGCGGGGCCCTGTTGATGCCCGGGATCAAAGGTAGATTGCATCACATTACTATTGTATAATAGAAGCACTGGGCTTCTGTCATTGAAAGGGGGCTTATTTTCGGGGGGTGGGGTGGGGTGGGGCCTCTGACCGGCAAAATTTGGCCCAAAAATAGCACCCTGTGCTTTCGCATCATAACAGTCGATAACCTTATATCGGGTTGAGGGGGGGTGGGGGTTGCCTTTTCTACGGAAGGATTGGGGAGAGTTTGTTCGGAAGTTTACGTTAAGTAAACAAGGCGTTTTTTTAAAAGAGTTGTTAAAACTGCTTTCTCTCTTTTGCATTCATAAGCTGAAACAAGTTGTGAGGATAGTGGGAAGGTAGCGGTGGAAGAAGTGAAAAGGAAGAAACGACAAAAGAAGGCCAAAAGATCCACAAGGTGAAAGCGAAATCAGGTGAAGACTGAAAGACGCAAAGCGTCACAAGGAAAATGCTATCCATTGGGAGATTAAATGAGTCAGCTGGATTTTCCAAGTGCTTCACCAAATGAACAGTTCGGTAGTTGAAGGCTGGTATGTCAAAGGACAGTTGAATAACATGTGACCGCCTTGAGGATCCACAAGTGCTGTCGCCCACGGGCAGTGGATGATTATGAGAGATTGTCACGGGATTTCACGAAGGTTTGGTGGCCAAACTGTAAGGAAGACTACGCTGTGTAAGCAAGAAACGGGCGCAGGATTACATTAGCAGTTTCAATTGATTATTGACTCTGAAATTAACTGAAGAACAACAGAACGCTGTTTGAAAGGCTTGGTAGTTACGCCGTATTTGCAGATAACTTGCACACGTGAATCCACTGTATCGAAAAATATGGCGAATGGTACATTTACGGATAATTCTTAGGGTACGAAAACCCTAAAAAAGGAACAGAAAAACTTTAACAACTACAAACCTAGCATACACAATGTTGTTAGTACAGGGACGAATTTCGCAAAAAAAAAGATTTTCTATGTGCCTATTGGCTGTATTTGGTTCACAAGGTATTGTGGTAAAATGCACAACCACCATTTTTTTCCCGCACGGTGGATTGACTGACTAGTTCTGAAAACCACAAGAAAGATCAAAATAATCACCGCAATATAGTTTATTCCTAAATATCCTCTTAGCGCATCCTTCCCACTTTCTTTTAGCTTTCAATTGTCTCTTCACCAAACACACCTTTCCCCAGTTACATTCCTCAGCGAACGCCATTTTGAATAGTCCACTTCCAAGATGTTGTGAGCCTAGTTATGAGAGCAAAGCTAAGTGCAAAGCTTTTCATATGGAAATTGGTTTTGTTTGCATACAAATGAAAAATAATTTTCATGACAAAAAATTTGCAATTATTATATTAGCGGAGCTCCCGCGCGCGCCGCAAGGCGCGCGCGAGCGGAGCCCCATAGCTAAGAGATTTTGGTAAACCCATCAGTGCGAGAAATTTTGGTTTGGTTATGACGTCACTTCCGTCCGACCGACCGTCCGACCGACCGTACGCATGCTACTCCATGTAAGCCAATATGAAATTAGAGACTCAAACCCTGTGCTGCAGTCCGTTTTTTTACGGCGGGAAGTTGCATCACCAACTGCGTTTTAGAAAGAAATAATAAAAATGATAATTTTGACAGACTACAAAGTCAATTTTTGTGACCAACAGAGGGAGAAAGAGCAATACGACTAGCGGCGGGAGAAACAAATTGGCTGCCATATCATCAGAATCTTGAAGTGAAATCACTTTACTCCGAGCCGGCTCGACGAAACGTTGGATTTTTCCTCTCGAAGTGAAACGTTTCGCTCACTTAACGTTGTAGAAGGAACTAAAAAAAATTGGCAATGGAATAAAAGGACTGCTTGATCTGAGAAGAGGTGAGTATATTCATGTGATTTTGTTGACAAAATTTTGCTGGATTGCTATCGTGCAAGATCTTGTTTTCTTGCAGTGTTGAGACGCCGTTTAATTTAAACTTAAGCTTAATATTGCTGACTTCAGAGCAGTCTTTTGAACTCATTTTTTTTTTCGGTCCACGTTCATTGTTTCCCTTGGTGTTTTATTTTCTAATCTCCTCCAAATTTTACTTTCCAACAGCGGGAGAAAGAGTAAGACGACTCGCGGCGGGAACCTACACGAAGGTGGCACTGATCATAAACAGCAGGCGCCGTGAGTCTTGAAGGGAAGACCCTAGAACTTAGCGGAACGGTGGAAAGGCAGAAAATCACCCCAAATCCTAAAACACGGAACGGGTAAGGGTTAGGTTTAAGGTTATAGTATATTTGGGGTGATTTCCGCCGTTCCCTGTCTTAGGATTTGGTTGGGGTGATTTTCCACCATTCCTCCGTTCCACCATTCCGGCTTTTAGGGTCGCCGATCTTAAAGTGAATCATTTTACTCCGATCCGGCGCGACGAAGCGTTGGATTTTTCCTCTTGAAGTGAAACGTTTCGCTCACTTAACGCTGTAAAACGAACGAAAAAATCAGCAATAGAATAAAAGGACTGGTTATTCTCAGAAAAGGCAAGTACATGTATATTCATGTGATTTTGTAGATAAAACTTTGCCGGTTTGCGGCTGTTTTGCAATAAATTGATTTCTTGCAGTGTTGACCTGCTAACTTCAGAGTCCTTTGAGCTCATTTGTTCGGTTCATATTCATTGTTTCGACCCCTTGGCGTTTTATTTTCTAATCTGGTCCAATTTTGCCTTCCAACAGCGGGAAAAAGAGCAAGGCGAATAGCGGCGGAGGAGGACTCTTTTACAAGCGGCACATAAACAGCGGATCTTAAAACAGAAATCATTTTACTCTGATCCGCGAAGAAACGTTGGATTTTTCCTCTTGAAGTGAAACGTTTCGCTCACTTAACGTTGTAAAACGAATGAAAAAATCAACAATGGAATAAAAGGACTGGTTATTTCCAAAGAGGCGAGTATATTTAAGCTTAAATGTGATTTTGTTGACAAAACTTTGCTGACTTTTGCAAGATATTTTTTTTGCAGTGTTCACACCGCAACTTGTTTAACTTAAGCTACTGCTAACTTCAGAACAGTCTCTTTAGCTCATTTTTTCGGTCCATGTTCGTTATTTCCCTAGCCTTGGAGTTTTATTTTCTAATCTCATTCCTTTTTGCTTCATGTAAGAAAATTTGATTCTCAGGACAGGTAAAAATGACTATTATAGCAGGGCTTGAACAATCGATGAAACCGATGATCGGAAAATCAATCGATGACAATCGATGCCAATTAATCGATTGATATTGATAATTGATGAACAATCGATGCACAGGTTTTTTGTGATTATCGATTTCATCGATTATCAATTTTTTCGATTATCAACGCCAATCGATCAGTTGACATCGATTGGTTCTCATTTTTGATGTGTTTTATTTTCAGTCAAGATTTACAAAAAGAATCTGAGTCCAAACTGTGGCTATAGTTCTCTTGTGACCGGTGGTAACTGTGTTTTGGACAGAGGCTGTACATGTTGTGTTGTTGGCTTTTTCCCCCGCAGCTCTAACTAAGTTTCTCGATATGATCTCTTTCTTTCCGGCTTTTACTATACGGCTCACTCATTTAAGCCTGCATGCAGTAAACTTTATCCATTTTTTTACCCTGTTTACTTTATGCACCTTTGTTATGGCAAAGAAGTAATAAAATGATTACTGAAGCCTATTCACGTTAATTCTGGTTTATTTTATTACAATTCAGTATAATTACATCACCCACCATTCAGAGCTCACTCGTCTCCAGTCGCATTTGCATACAAACAATCCGGTGAACGAATTCAAATCTGAAACATTTGTGCATTCTGCGAGAGCGTATGCGTACATGCTGGAACGTGTGGAATACCGAAATTTTTTTTTAACACCAATCGATGACAATCGATGAGTTGCGACCGCTTTTATGTGATTATCAATTGGTCATTGATTGGCCGATGCCAATCGATGCCAATTAACTAACAAGGCATCTATTGTCATCGATTGATTGATTGATTTTCCAATCATCGGTTTCATCGATTGTTCAAGCCCTGATTGTGGTCAGTGAAACAAACGTCTCGTAACACTTTTTTATCCTTAGCATAAACTACTGACAAGTTTTTCTCGCATATATTTCTAATTTCTGACAAACTTCACAGAGAATAAACACAAATACTTTAAAGGATGGGATATTTCTTTTCAAAAAACGTTAAAAGCGAATGTAAAATTAAGTCTTAGTCAAAAGTGTGACCTCATTTTCATCATGCATCATAACATCAAGCGTACGCAAAATTTGTTCGCTTGTTTGTGCAAATTTTTGAAGATCGTCGTTTAGTTTATCTCTGTTCTGATTGTTATGAATAATTTATCACAGTTTGTTTTTTTTCCATTTATTACTCCAGGATACATGTATATTTTAAGTCTGTTTCATGGTTAGTGTAGCCTTTTTCTCAGAGGTTTATGTACAGCTTTTTGTTGATAAACAAAATTTGCCTAAGACAGTGACAGTTCGCCTCGATCATCTTTAAAACTAAAAAGAATAATAACAACAAAAAAATACTTTGAGCGTGCAGAGAACTATCAAAAAGTCTCGATAAATAGCCAATCCCGTCCTGAATATTTACCTACAGTGTACATAATGTTTTGATATTTTTTTTGTACCCCCCACTGATATCCATGTAGCTTAGAATGTAAGTTCTGTTGAAATGGGTTTTTAGGTTTGAAGAGGATACCTTACTACCTTAATATACCTTATAGTATAGCAGATAGTATTTTTATTTGCATGAGGCCGAATAGAATTAAGTTTTAATTTTCAAGCGGTAGGGGTATTTTGTAGAATACCGAACGTTGAATCTATGGAAGTCCACCTTTAATGCAATGGCTGCCATAACAACAAATTAGAGCTAACCACCTGAATAATCAGTACTTAGCCCTAAACAGAAATAGAAAAGTGCTTAGACCTTGATAACTTTGTTTGTTGCTTAATAGGTGTCTCGCGTTCAAGCGACGTAGAGCGTACGGTTGAAACTGTGGATACCTAACCCCCACATCAAATTAATTAAAGCTTACAGAGCCGGCTTATTAAACTATACCAAGAATTTTGAAATAAAATGAATTGTCGAATTTTTAGCGCTGTTTTCTCAAATCAATTTTTTCACTTGTAGGGGGCACTTTAAAGAGCTAAAACTCAAATGGAATTTGTTTGTTTACCTTCAATTTTGGACAGTAGCTAGTTTAACATATAAGGAACAAAGACTTGTCGCGAATTTTTTCTTTTAAATAATATTTTTTCTCCGAGCGATTTTTATACGATCACTTCACATTTGTTTAATCGTATTAAGAAAATGTTCTGTAACTTTTCACTGCAATTGAATATCACAGAACGCAGACATTTTGTTATTTGCGCTTTGGGTCCGGAAACTGAGGAGCAAATTCAATTAGCGAAAATTCACTTGACTTGTAGCCTTTAAGAGGTGATTCGGACGCTCGCATTTAGAGGTGGCAAACAATTCGACAATTCATTTAATTTCAAAATTCTTGATATAGTTTGATAGCCAGCTCTATAAGCTTTAATTTGATATAAGGATTTACATATCTACAGTTTAAACTGGACGTGGACATCGCTTGGACGCGAGAGACCTCTAAAGGTATACAGTAACCTTAATGCTAAACTGTTATAGGTGCGTAAAATGCGACATTCAGCGTTCGGCATTCTGCAAAATACCCCTTCCAGTTAAGCGACTAACAATATTGGGGGTCTAAGCACTTTTCTATACTATATAGGGTTAAGCGATTTACCAATAATTATTGACTGCAAAGTGTGTCCACTTCTAGTGCTGCACTTTTTATTTGCCGGCAATGGTAAAAGTTCACACTCACTATCATCATTCTCACTCTCACTCAGCATCTCCTTAGTTTCACTGCACCATGTTTCACCCACAACAACAGTGTCGTCTCCACCCTTTTTTATCATTATCATCAGATGTGGGTTTGTTAGCTTGTAAAAGACACTGGCCTGGCACTTCCATTGTCACTAATGTCTGCCCCCTTTGCTTCTTGTAGATGACTGGTTATTAGTACATTATCTTTTAATTTTTTCAATTTTTTTATTGTATAGAAGGGAATGTTTTTTCAAGTGAGTGACAAGTTAAAAAAACAAGATATTTTAACCCTCCAGATAGTAGTAACTCTTCCCAATTGTTATCCTCGTTCTCTGTTTCATTGCTTCTCAATGGTCGCTTGACTTCGCAAATCTTTGGAAAATGGAGATGTCTAGGTATATTTTCACTAGCTCCTCAGAAACCACAAACTAAGGTAGAAGAAAAGTCTGCAGTTTCTTTCGCTGTGTTCAGCTTTCCTTCATAT
The DNA here is from genome assembly GCF_977016875.1 of Pavona decussata. NCBI lineage: Eukaryota > Metazoa > Cnidaria > Anthozoa > Scleractinia > Agariciidae > Pavona > Pavona decussata. Next base: position 593,131 of record NW_028145649.1, read on the forward strand.
AAGGAATTAGGCATAAAGTCATCAACAGTACTGGTCATGCTGTTCCAGCTTAAGATAAGTAGCCGGAGATTCAAAGACATTTTAATTTGTACCTTAACTTCTCTTCATCCAGGGAAGGGCATGGAATTCTGTCCATCATGGAGCCAGCCAACCATTTTCACATGAAGCGCACTGCTGCTCTTCCTTAACTCGCAGGTGTCTTTGACAAATTCCATGTATAACTCTAGCCACAAACTTTTGCAAAATAATGATTATAGCCATGTTTTTTTGAACTTTCAGATGCCTTCAAGTAATCATGATTAGCTGGGTCCTGTTGAAAAAAAAAACCCGCCTCCTCCTCCCTCTCTGTTACAAATGCACTTATGTAATCTGACAACAGGTGCATGGTCAATGTGCAACGCTATGTCATGAGCAACCCTCCATGCATTTCTTTCCATTCTTTATCTTCGTAATTTCATAGTGAGCTGGTCACAGTCGTCTTCTAAATTTCTATGTCTGATTTGTCATGAAATCTGAAATGGCATCTGGGCCAACTCCAGAATTAGTCCTTTTCAGCCAGCTTTCCCCTAGCCACTGCTTTCACGTGCTTGATGAATCCTGATGCGGTAATCAGACTTGCAAATTCTGGACAATTCGGCATCTCGGAACCTGACCTCATCAAACAATAGCATTATCCAAAACGTGAACTTAGGGAAAATTTTAAAAATCATCATAGGCCCACATCTGCATAAATTATGAACCCTCACTCAGGAGTGTTTTAAGATTTGCCACTGCCTGGGCACAAAAGCCATGCACAGAGGGTGTAACCTTTACTGGAAGGTTTAGATCTTGTGTTTTAGCTGTAGCAAAAAATAAATTGATGTAAGCTTTTTATTTACCATCACAGATCATGACAGATGTGATAAAAACACAGTATGGCTCATGAATCATTGTGTTAATGGCAGTTCTTGTTGAGGCAGTTCATTGTAAATTATCCATTCTTGCGTGAAAGTTTCTGACTGTGCACTTTTCCCATCAAGGGATAGGTCCAGTTGTATATTAAATTTTTTACCTTTTGATAAATGTTGATGTGATGGCAGGAGCCAATGAATGGGCACTGGCTGAGTATATAAAATTTTTCTTCAGCCGTAAAGATTTTAATTAGTTGGCCTGATGCAGGGCTATTGCTCTAGCATGTTGTGTACAACAGAGATTGGCTACTGGTTATCTGAGCCTACAATAGCTGTGTTTATAAGCAACAGTCAGCACTGTCACTCAATCATTCTTATAACTACAGTCAACTCTCTCGTAAGCGACCACCCTTGGTGCACGACAAAGTGGTCCCTTACGGGAAAGATCAACAAAATAAGCGTAATTTTACCTTAGCAGCTAAATTAGGCAAATAGAAACTAATTTATTTGATTTTTTCACATTTATTCTTCTGATAAAACTTTGTATAACATTTAGGAACAGATCTGTCCCGTTTACCTACAGATCTAATTATAGCCATCTTCTCTGTCTGTAAACTGTTATCATCTGTCAGCAGTCCGGGGTAGCATCATTAAAAATTGAACTTTTGTCACTTCTAAGTAATGATTTACTAACGATCATATGTGATTATGTTAGGTGGTTGCTTACCGGAAACAGAAAACAAAAGAATATGTATAATTTCTGGCCTAAAAAGTGGTCGCGGTCTCTATACAAATTGAGTGGTGGTCCCTTACAAGAGAGCTCTTGAAACAGTATTTAACTGAGAAACAAAACGGTTGTCTACGAAGTGGTCGCTTACGGGCGGTGGTCGCTTACGAGAAGTGGTCGGTATGAGAGAGTTGACTGTATTGACTAAATTGATAGAGGCTACAGAAATATGCTGAACAAGGGGCATTCCCTGTATACTTTACAGTGCAACGAACTCAACTGGGGCCACCCAACATTGATCAGCCACTCACAGGTCAAGTTTACAACAAAGGAGTCTGGCTTTGGTAGTTGATAAACCAATAAAAAACGAGAACATTTCTTTAAATTTCAAAGTGTCTGTCTTATCGGTGGCCTCGGTTGAGTTTGTTGCACTGTAAGACAAAACCTTACCTTACCATTAGTTATATATATATATATATTTTTTACAAAGCCTGAATATCAGCTGTTTCCCATCTCTCACCAATCATCTAGAGAGGAGATGACTGATATTCAGTGATTTAACAGACAAAAGGTCAAACTTCTTATCAGCCATCTCTTTTAATTGAAAGAAAAGCTTAAAACTTGGTAGTGGGTATTGAATTATGAAATATGTACAGTTATTTATTTTTACAGTGCAATCTCAGTTATTTGAACTCTCAATGTTTTTCAGCACTCCCTATTCTTTGCACAAATAGTTGTTAATTCTCTTGAATTTGCTTCAGTCAGTTTTTTGCCTCCTATTTTTTGAACAAAATTTATTTTCCCTAGGAAGTTAAAAAAAATTTGGTACTTCCACTGCAGCGATTGTCACATAACATTATTATGAAAATGTTAATATGCCAAGTAAATTGTTTTCTTTTACACTCCAAGGATAATTCTCTGATTTCTCAGTTGTATAGTTAGTACTGCACAGCACAAAATTTCATTATCCCTTAATTGTTTTGTTATTTCCAACTTTACTCCAAGTTAACTCTCATGTAGCAAAGTGCAGAAAAACTGCTGGGGATAACCAGCTCCCATAACTGCCTGATGGATTTTTTTGGTAAAGATTTTGACAGGGACGGTTAAGGATTTATACACAATTGTTATTTGATTCTATGTCAAACAATTTCCTAAATAAATTTAATTTAAAACCAGATACAAATGACTATGGACTGAAAAAAAAAAAAATTCCGTTGATTAATTAGACTTACGACATTTATTGCATTCAACATACAAAGAACGCACTCCTTACACAGATTGGAGTTGAGATTGTATGGGAGAACCAAAGTTGATTGCAGTGAATGAAAGGATATTGGGACATATATCTGGCACCCCTGTAGATTTTGCAGGGGCAGATGATATCATTACCAAATTGGCAAAGGAGAGAACCTACGCTAGGATTGAGGTTATCAAACGTACTCTCTGATCCAGTTTTGATTATTACTAGTTTCCATATATACAAAGTAGCAAAAGGAATTCACAAGTGATTGTTGTTTTGACTTTACAATATCAAGAATATTAAGAGGCAGCCAATTACTGCTGTAGATTCTCTGAACAAAACAGTATCACTTTGCACTCTCAAAACAAAGGAACTAATGTGATTGACAGGAAGTTATGAAAGGTTCATGTTTTCCTTTCCCTACCGAAACAAATGGGAAAATTATATACTGCATTCTTAGATTAAGTTAAGAGCAAGAAAGACATCTTGACTCTCTTGTAAATCAATATCAGTTGCATGGAACTGAGCACTTGGTTTGAGTAATTATACAAAAACCAAAATAAACAACTTTAAGTGTACAAGAATATAGCTATCAACCTGGGAATAACAGAAATTTTTAAAAATGAGCTTTTCAATCTAATTTATTGAATTAATGAGCTACAAGTGCAGTAAGAAAATATAAAAATGGCACAAAGCTAATTTTACTTGAAGAAATATCTCTCCTGTATTCAAACATCTCCAATGTGCATCTCCCTCAAACAGAACGTAAACATAAAAAAATCACTCAATTTGACTAGAAACAGGTGAAATTTTTAATATTTTGTAAATCCCTAGCTATAACTTATAATGACTCGTTTTTCAATTGTTCCACAGTGTACTAGTTTGCAACGATCTCCTAGTATTAGTAGACCACATGAATTGATATAACAACACTGGCCTACTATATTCCGTTTTAGCTTGCAATTTTAATATTATCTTGATTAAAGATTTCTTTTAGAAAATTGCTCCCTCGTCAGAAAAAAAACCCACTACAAACAGTTTAAAGGTGTGTATGCATACATAAATATTTGAAGTTATCTTACCTCCTTAATTAACAGAGCTGTCGGACCTTTCGCCTTCCCCCGACACAACAAAACCCCTTCTAGTTTTGACATTTATCGCACTAAAAGTTTTCCTTCAAATCTGCTGTTTAAAGGGAACATTTCCACACAGTTGCGCAGGAAAAATAAGACGAGGCGTAGGAAAAATTCGATCGCTTCCAAACCTGAAAACTTATGCAAAAATTAAAAAGATCCTTTCTTTTCTTATCCACCATCCTAATACAGGAAGATATCTGAAGTAACTGCTATTTTTATCCTGTTTTATCCAAATCTCTAGAACGAAGCAATTCGCCTCTTCGCTCGTTCTCAGGTAGGTACTTCATATATGGTATTATTAATAATTACCATATATGAAGTACCTACCATATCCAGCGCCAGTTCCGCTGGATAAGGGTAATACGGGCTCGCAGAACGAGATTGCCGCCATTTTTTAAATGCTGGATCTGGGTACTAGGAGTCTAGGATCAGGAATCGGAAGACCTTAGATAACATAGTCTCCTTTGCAGCCGTTATTAGTGTCGTCACGCTACGCTCCGTGGGGAGGAGCGTTGCGTGACGACCCTAATAACGGCTGCGAAGGAGACTAGCTATAGATAACAAGGACTGGAACCAGATTTCAGAGCCTAGTGCTTTTCGCGAAAACGTGGGTTTGGTGGGGGTGCCCATTCTCGCGGGCTCACAAACCTGGTTCCAGTACTTGTTATTTAAGGATTATTTAAGGATTTTCCTAGGAATCTCATTCCCATTCAAAAACGCGCGTGGGCTCTGAGGACGAGATTGGGGTACAAGCGCAAAGATCATCCAATCACCAACCCTTGCTCGGTGAAAGGAAAATTAAGAAAAAATGCCCTCTGTTCCAACAAATCAGGAGCCGATGATCATGGGCTCCTGGTATTACATTGTTGATGGGGAGTTTGCTGCATATGCATTAAAAATATATATAACTTTAGTTTAGAAAGGATGAGGAACTACGTCCATACGATAAGCAGATTTCTATAAATGCTAGCAAAAAAATTGGAGCTCCGCTTTTAGGCTTGGCTAAATATATATATTAGCCTCACTTTCATAACGAGGTTCAAAGAAACTCGGAAATGGCGTATTATTTGGCGAATAGTCAGTTTAGATTTAAAGTTCGCTCATGCGCACATGCAGTCGGTAGCTCTATAGCAATATAAAGAGAGCTAACAGCAAGATGTCAAAAAAGTTGGCAAACAGTCCAAAATGGCTAAAGGTAAAATCACGTAATTCTGAATTAATATGTTGTCACCAATGCTCGCGACATGTACTTTACGATTATTATTGACAGATTCCTTTTCAAATTGTTTAGAATATCTGTCGTTATTTATTTCTCGGGCTAAAGAACACAAAAATGCCTAATTTTTACAGTACAAGAGTTCATATTTGCATATCTGTATAATAAATATAACATTTTACAAATTTTTGTGACAAAAAATAAAGTCTTTGAAACACTACAAGACTCTCATGTTTGTATTTACAAATGTGTATATGTCACGTGCTAGGGCCCGGGTCTCTAAACTTCGGGTGTCGTAAGCTGGTGACGGCCGCGGAAGACTGGTGTTTAGAGGCGGGTATGTGATGCCTGGTGGATATTGAAAAGAGCCCAGGCTTCCTCCCTCTTAGTTTTATCTGTGACAGTGGTGTATCTTCAGGTTGAAGCAGAACTGAAAGACAAGACACCAAAAATGTAGTTAACAAATGAAACTGTCTGAATTTCCTGAACGATTGAGATAATATCAATTCCGCTTATTCCCTGTTGACTCCATACAAATCCTTCTAATTTTGGCTCAGTTCCAAACATAAGAACTAAGACAAAATTAGAAGGATTTGTATGGAGTCATCAAGGCATAACAGAGCTAAAATCTCGCCCCCAAATTGCAATAAGATGCTTATTTTTGGCAAGTGGGCATTTTCCATTATACTCTTTCTGAATACACTAACAAATCCCATAATTTAAAAAATTCAAATATTTGTGACGTCACACTTTAGAACTCTATATTTTTGAAGAAAAATAAAACTCCTCGCAGTTTAGATGGCACCGTAAATCAACTACAAACAAAACTCACCTCGTCCAAGCAGTGCCTTGCTGACCTGCACTCCATGCATCTGACACAGCTCTACCACGTCGTTATATTCCTTCATGGTCATCCTGCGATACCTGTCCACCATCTCCCCCAGCCTACCCCCCATGGTAGATGGCGCGACGGTCACTTTCTCTGGGGGTACCCTCTTCCTTTGCTTTTTCTCTTTCTCTTTCCGTTTCTGCTGTTTCTTCGAGCGTCTGTCTTTTATCTGCAAGAGAGGTTGCTGTCATGTTAATACCAGACTTTTTTTTTAAGTTCATACCTTGAATAGACCATTTTACCGTTGTGTGCTTTGTGACCTGGCCCTGGATTGGAAGCGAGGCTGAGGGTGACCTTGTTTTGATACAGACCTCACTGCTTTTCATATGTAAATGCAAACTAGTTAGCATAAGAACAGCATGATCTACATATGAAAAGCAGTGAGGTTTGTATCAGAACAAGGTCATCCCAGCCCTGCTTACAATCCATTAGGCCAAGTCACTAAGCACACAACTGTAAAATGGACTATTGGTAAAAACTGATTGTGTTTTATTCTTGACTAAATTTGGAAGTTCAGTTCATAGCATTTTCTAATCTCCCCAGAAATAATTGTTGTACGAACGGGACACTTAGATACAAATTTAGCAAATGTTTCAAATAAAGTCTGTAAAGTATTAAATAGAGCATTTTCGAGTTGCTGTGAGCCTCGTTATGAAAGCGAGGCTAAGTGCAAAACTTTTCCTCTTCATGTCACATGTAGGTAAATCCGTAAGATCTCGGAAAAAACTCGGCGCGTCAAGGTTTTTATACAAGGACCTCTCAGTTTGGTTTTACAATTATTTGTACTGAGGTTTCCTGCTCGTTTTATCCATCGCAATTTACTTGTATGTCTTCTAGTTTTTTCCCAATTTAAGTTTTATTACACCACGTATAAAAACATTGGGCGAATTGACTTTCGAGCGAAACGACCGGATTCCAGCTACACAGGCGAGAAAGAAACAAAATCAACATACCTCATCTTGGGTCAACTGTTCCACTTTCTCTGACAACTGAAAAGGAGGAATTTCCAACAGAGTTGGCGACATACTACAGTCACTACTACTAGAAGGAGAATAAGGGCGTGACCCTCGTGCCTGGGGCTCAGAATCGGGCCTTTGTCCAACAAAAGGCACAGGCTGGCCTGGAGAGGGTGAAAAGGCTCTCTGAGGGGAAGTCGAGGGTCTCTGTTGAGCAGGGCTTTTTGACGTTGAGGGAAGTCTTTGAGGGGATGTAGGTCTCTGTGGAGATCCTGGCCTCTGTGTTCATGAGCTGGCCCATTTTTCCTGAGAAGGATCCACAGCTGGTTCTGGTTCTTCTGGAATTGTTTCTGGTCTTTTTGCTGATTTGGTGTTAGCAGGACCATGAAGGAACTCTCCAGTTTGCTTGTTAACCCTGAAGAAAATATTGAATGTTGACAAGCATTAGTCCCTGCATCTTGAATGGACTGTGGACCTCTTTTATAGCAATGGAAGAGCTCAGTGAAAATTCGCATTAATTGAGATTGCTTATTCATTGTTTTAGCTCAGATTCACCGTAGTTTTTGCATGTGGCCTTGATTCATTCTGGAAACGTTGCTGAGCTCCAGTGTTTTATCCACTGCTTTGCACTTTGATTAGAAATAAAAACAGAAACCTTGCCCATGATCTATCATAGGTTTTGATTGCAAATGAAGTGCAAAGCAGTGGATAAAACATTGGAGCAACGTTTCCTGAAGGATAGACTTTCTCAAAGTCGCTCCCTTGCTTCTCTTTGAATGGACCTGGCGCGAGCGACTTTTATCACTTGCAGCGCGCCAAATTTACAGGAGGAATTTTCCTCCTGTCGCATTACCAGCGATATGAAAGTACACGTCAATCAAGCCAGATCATAACCAGATCACGCGCAAAGCTGTTCAAACATACAACACTAGCTCTTCGATAGCGATTGTTATTTCGGTCTACGACCAAGAACTTCTAAATTCCTCGCACTGATTACACGTTCATTTAACGACGCAATTCGTGTATGGGTTGCAAAAGCAAAGTACAGAGATGTCTGCGAACATCAGCGCAAAGTAATCGAAAGTCACTGTTGTGGAAAGGACGTGTTTTTATCGGCGCCTACAGGATGATTGGGAAAAAAAGCTTGACCTTTGAGGTGGCCCCATTCGTTTTCGATTTTCTACGTCACGGCGAAAGAAAAGAGGTTATGACCGTTGGCATCAAGAGGCGATCGATCGGTATTTTATGCTGCATTTTAAATGAGTGTTTTGATAATAACGAGATAAGCCTCAACCTTGTTCGGTATAGAGCAAGCATTTTTCGGCCGTTAACTTGTTCGGTTGTTGTATACCGATACGGATTCGGCCGTTATCCCAAACGAGTTAACGGTCGAATTTCGTTCGGTATATAATAGGAAACTCATTAGAGCCGATACATTTTATGTTGTTTTCCAGGTTTTCCCGTCAAGACAGCACTCTGCATGTCATGCTGTGTAGTGCTTTCATTTTAAAATTTATTATTGCAGTAGCAGCGCTAGCAGTAGCCGGTATTATTATTATTACTCGCACATTCGAAGTAAAGCATTTTAAAAATCTTCGCAAAGCGAATCGACATAATTTCTGCAGTCATCAAAATGTAAACAAAATCTTCGCATGAACAGTGTGTAGTACGATACAGTCGTTTCGCGGGGCTGATAAAGAAAATGACTTGTCCTTTCACTGTTCAAATGCGTTGTCAACGTTTGAAGAATGTTTTGCAAATGCGTTGGCCCAATTTTTAAATGATTTTCAACGTATTTCGGTTTTGTTCGGAAACATTCCCAACGTTTTGAAACGCATTGAGAAAGTTTTCCAATGCAATTGTCGGCGTTTCCAAAGATGCGTTGAAATGACAAGAATACATTGAGTTGACAGTTTGACAACTTCGCACCCTGAAAAGTTCGCGCCAAAATGACGTCACTTGATTCGATTTCCAGCAAGGGAAACAAGTCGAGCTCTCGCTCGCTCACGCTCCGCGCTCGCTCGCTCGAGCTCTGACGATCGCGCTTCGCGCTCTCTAAGCTCGACTTGTAAGCAAGTCTACCTGAAGGAATTCAAGGTCACAATAATTACAGGGTATGTAAATGAAATAAGTTGGAACAATCACAAGTTTTAAAAAAAAGAGAATGCAAATTTACCTGTCAAGTTACATTTTAAATGGCATTGAATAACCCTTGCTGGTAAAGGATGGTGCCTACTTTTGTTACTGTGCATATGTTATGCGCATCTCGAGATACTTGGGTTTCCTATGGGCCGGGTGGTGCCTACTAATACAAGGATATTTTTGCCTGGTTTAAAACTATGTGGAGAAAGCAGATTTTTTGGAGTGCTCTTGGTATCCAAAAAGGAAAAATGTGTGGCTACCCCCAATTTTCTTTTTGGAGTTCGATAGCCCTTGCTAAGATCTGCTTTTTCCGCACAGTCACAAGCCACGCAAAAATACTTCGGTATTAGTAGGCACCATCCTTAATGTCCTCAGTGTTTAAAGCCCAGAGGACGAACTGTCCTCATTTAACCCACAAACAATTATTAATAGTTCTTCAGAAAGTCAAATGCCCCACATATGCCTTAAGTCCTTTCCATCGGGTTTTACGATGATGAGTACAGAGACATGATTGGATACACAATGTAAATGACTGTTCCTCAAACTTATTGATAATATTATTCTTATGATAAAACAAAGGAAATCACTACTGTGAAGAAGTTTTGGAGTTTTGGAATGGTATCTTAATTATCATAAAATTTTGTAATCTTCTGCTTTGATTTTTTCTGAGAATTATTACATAAATATATCTTTTTAATTGATAGTTTCAAACACTGAAAAGAGCTTAAAATAGAAAAAAGATCCTGGCAGTTAGTACACAACTAAGCAGTTGCAAAAAGAAAGCCTGAAAAAAATTCAGGCTTAAACAGGATTTGAACCCATGACCTCAGTCTTTCTTTTCGCAACTGCTTAAGTTGCGTACTAACTTCAAAATATATTGCTCTTTTGGCGATCAGTGTTTATGATTATAATTGGTAAAAAGGCTTAAAACTAATCTAAAAAACCATATCTCTAGTTCTTCTGAAAGCGTTTCATCCCATTTCCAAACACATCAAAGTTGGTTGAAAATACTCAGGTGTGCCCTGTTTTTTCAACCCATTTCTCAGTGTTTGGAAATCAGATGAAACACTTCCTCATGTTTGACATTATTACTAATGCTAATATGTTAAGCCACTGAGCTCAGAAACAGTCTGACTTCTAACCTTTGTTCTAAGTATGACTGTCTTCCTACAGCCAGCTCTCTGTAATCCAGGGCATCACTGCTATCTCTATCTAGAGCCATTATCAAATCCTCCAAGTCAACCTCCGTCAGCGGGATGTGCCATGATCGGATGATGTTCCTAAACTCCTGCCGTGAAACTACCCAGTTCTTGTCCTTGTCAGCTTGTGCAAAGAGGTCCAGCAAGCGAAGCCTCTTGCGCTCCAAGTAGTCCTGGATAACAGCCAAGGCAGCTGGGGAGGGCTGGCGAATAGTAGGCACTCCCCTGTCCTCCCCTGTTACAAGCGTATCCTCTTCAATCACAGGGGGTGGGGTGGGTGTCTTGTTTTAAAGACGTACATGTAAAACAAAAGGCAAATTAATGTTTTTTAATAAATTCAATAAACTAGTCAAGAGTGGTTTTCAATTTTACAGCAGTATGTTATCAATAGACCCTTATCACTCGGCGGCCATGTTGAGCCTCAAGAGAATAAAAAGCATGCAAGGTAGGCCTTACACTGAATTTGCGTCTGGCCAAGGCTTGCCATGCAAAAACAAAGGGTTTTTTTCCACCACGACATAACCGCCAGGTGATAAGGGTCTATAGCATGCAAGTTATTAAAGCCTTTAAAAGAGGTCTTTTTAATGTTTATCTTCTTCCCTTTTAATTCCTTTTTTATTACAGTCGAGCCTCTTGTAAGCGACCACCTCGGAAATTGGAAAAAGTGGTCATAACTAGGGCTGGTCACTTGGGAGAATGCAATCTCGTAAGAGACCAAAAGCTGAAACAATAGAAACTGGTCACTTACCCAAGCTTTCAGCATATTAAGCTTTCTACCTCGGTCTCAGGGTAACACTCTCGATCCAGCAGTAAATTATCTTGAATTTTAGATTTGAGATCTTTATCTATGTACATGTACATTATTAGGCAGTGCTATTAATTCCTGTCAATGTAATTACGAAGTGTACACTTATGCCATAATAAGCATCAGAATCTTTGAGTGGCGGCTTAGGAATGCTTAAAAACAAAGGAAAGGACCAGTTGGTTATTCCCAAAAGTAGGTCGCAGTCGCTTATGGGAGCAGTCGTTTACGAGAGCTTTTGATTACAGAGTTTAAGTGACAATTCAAACGGGGTTTCACAATGGTGGTCGTAACTAGAGCTGGTTGCTTACGAGGGTGGTCGCAAGGAGAGCTTCGACTGTAGTTACATGTACATTTTTCATAAACATCATTTTCAGTGACTTTCCATGGCCCACAATTAAAATCCATGACTTTCCATGTCTGGAACAAATTCCATATTAACTTTCCAGTGGTTTTCCATGATATGTGTACACCCTGTAAAAGCTCATCAAATTTTATAATTTCACAAATTTTAGATCCCGTGATATCATTATATCCATATAAGTTTAGTTAGTATTGTAAATGCACATTTGATCATGTATTAGTAAGCTAATTTGTGCGATATCAAGTAACAAATATTATTATTATTAGTGTAACTTCTGGATGCCCAGATCCTAAGCAAACGATGGTTGGGCAGCAAACCATAGCCAACCCTGCAAAGACTAAACCATAACAACTAATCACTAAGTTCTAATCAAACCCCTAAATCCTAATTTTCACTTAGAAAAATCATATACAGGTACACTGAAGCTCTAAAAATGTTATCATCATCATCATTATTACTATTATGTCATCCCTTTAGGACTCTATGTAGATAGTGCATCTCAAGTTAATACCTCTTTAATGGTAATCTCAGGTCGTCCTTTCAGTATCATTCTTTTCAGCACTCTGTTTTCCAATTCTGTTTTAGCAGTCTTGTTTTCAAGCCAGTCCTGTTTTAGGCCACAGTTGTTTAAAATTCCTCGGATCCTCTTGCGTTCCTGTAATCTTCTCTTGTAACTTGCAACTTGAGAGTCAAAGCTGTCAGTTTCTGAGCCACCTTGAGCATTCTTGTCTAGAAATCATAAAACTTTGATGAATAAAAATTATTCACTTTATAGGATGATGAAGAAAAAGTATTATGACCAACAGGGCTCTCATTGCAAGGAAAGGCTAGTGCATGTAAGAATAGTAATTGTACCCAGCTAATTTAAAACTGCATAATAATTGCCATTAGGCTTAAAGTGCGATGCGCCTTACTGTGGCCAACCAACAAACTTTGTTGGGTAGCCAGTCGGTAAGGCGTGCCACACTGTAATAAATATCGAAAAATCCTGAACCAGATTTTGGAAAGTCTGGCTGAAATGAAACAAATTATGTTAGGGTATAAATGCGAGCAGTCAGACAGATCAACTATCCACAAAATTATTATCCACTTCACTTTATCTGAGTATCATGCTGTTCCAGAAAAAAAAGGAATCTTAGGTCAAAAACCTTACTTGTAAAGTGGATTCCTGACCTGACAAATTGAAATTGAAGAGATCGAACCAGATATGTTGACCCCCTCAAAAATTCTTCACTGACACCTACTACGAAAGTTACTGGGACACTGACATCAGTTTGTACACCACCCGTACGAAAATTTCGGACCTGACAGAGGCGGAATCCGGCCTGACTTCGGCGGGAATACCGTTGATAGAACCAAACATCAGCAAAACAAGAACCGGGCAAAAAAAATGTCTGGCTCCAAGGTAATAAGCCAGACAAATGTTACGCTCGTGTCTGGGTCACGGCAGCCGCACAAGACACTTACAGGAACAGAACAAGAGCCAAACAACCTCAAATTACTTTTCCAAATTTAATAACTTTAATAAGTAGCTAGGCACGGGCCTGATAAGAGCCTGACACGAGATTGGAAAGAGCCAGACAAGGTACGTTTGGTTTCTTTTCAATGAAATTGATCGCAAAGACAATGTTAAGACTAGCTGTTACAGTGTCAAGGAATATAAATAAAGCACAGACAGCGTTGTTTATAAACACACCTGCATATGGTATTACGATCATCACGCTGTTCGACGGACCGCAAAATTTGGAAATCCCAAACTTGACCCCATTCATGCAGGACGCTGAAAAAAAAGCCGAGTTCCTTCTTGACAAATGTTTTGAAAATCAGGTCATTCCGCCAGCTGAATCCGCAAAGAAGTCGTTTCGCTGGATTCCAAGATCAACGTACGTCACACACTGCACGTACGGCGATGCGTTGTTTTGATTCCTAGCACGCGGTTTTATCAATCAAATGCCATAAGAGAAATGATCGACATGTTGCAGATAAGTATCTCATTGTTTAAATTCATTTTTGATTGGTTAGCTTCGAGATCAATTGACGGTTACAGTTACTAATTTTTGGCGCTTGGAGTGTTAACCGTATTTTCAATGTGCGCGCGCGAAACAGTGCAATTGCAGTTACCGTCTTTCTTTTAGGCTTGTTAAGTTAGCAGTGATCGCTTCTTCCTCAGTGTTTTTAAGATCTCTTCAAGGATTTAACAAAGTTTTAGAATGTCGCTGTTCGCATGCCTTTATTTTGATTCAGACAAAAGTGTATAAAGCATTTTACATGTAAATGTCAATTGCGAGGGTCTGAAAGCAAGCGAGATATATGTTGAATACATCTGCAGCCTGAGGAAAATGGAAGCAAGAAGAGGTTCTTAGCAACCATCCCAAAGGTTTAGGGGAGAGGTAAGCTACATTATCTTGTTATAAAATAAATGTCAGTCCTTTAGACTCGATTTTTTTTCTTTTTCGAAGGAGACTCTGCTCGCAGGGTAACTGAACTGTTCCAATGGCTAAATTCCATGTTCGGTAAATTTCAGCTGCCAAAACGAGGAGAGGTCGAGTTAAAATTTAGAAAGCTTTATCAATTACGATTTACATTAATTGAAATCGTCCGTCTTTTATCCGACGAAAAATTCAGTAGTGTTTTGAAATGTTATAAAGTATGACCGGCCGGGTGACCTCGGACCATCTGACAATCAGGCTCTATGCCCTGCAAAATAATTAGACTAAACTCACACCTAAACACACAAAAGGCGAGTTTGCACTTTACTCATGTTTTTGGAACTGAATAAACTTGATTTAATATTCGCAAACCACAGCATTCTCTGCCTCTCCCCCAAGATCGCTCTTCGAAAGGTCCGGCTCACGCAACGCGTGTGAGAGATTATACTCTTCGCCGGGGCGATCGGGCTTTGCACTAATTGCACACAAACGCTTGCAATTTAACTCGCGGCGCTATCATTTTTATATTGATAGCATAGCTTTTTTTGTTATCTGATGGATATTTAGAACAACTGCAGCATCACAGACTTTTGCACTTGTTATTTTGCAGATTACGTGGCTTCTCATCGCATCGAAAATGTCAAGGAGCAGTAACTTTACGCACAAAACGGAGGCGGCGTGCAGCTGAGTGATCTATCTCCTGTCTATTCAGCATAAATATTTATTAAGGAACATTTGCTTTGTCGTATTTAATCTTTCGAGGATAAGTTGAGCAAATTATAAGTACATTAGTAAGTTTCCTTCAATGCATTAGTGCAATGAATGTGTATATTTTTTAATTAGTTTGACACATGCAAGAAAATAAGAAATTATCGCCGCAAATTTGTTAATTTCTTTGAGATTGTGTATGTAGATTTAACACTGTATGGATATAGCAAAAACTTATTTTTATTGTATCAGTTTTATTCCATGAATCTATCAATAAAACATTTAATCGTTATTTCTATGTGTTTATATGCGTTGTACGGCCGTATTCAGGTTGGAGTAAGGCCGGATATATTTTTGCCGATTACATCACAGATTATTTACGTTGTCCAGCTAATGTCAGGCTCGTGTCATGCTCGTTTTCTGGTTGTTTACGATTTTTCGTGCCCTGCTCGTGTCTCGCTAATTCCCGCTCGTTTTAGGTTAGGTGTCTTGTTCCAGTTAGGTTCTTTACCGCTGTGTCCCGTTCTGCTTGTGTTCGGTCAATGTTATGCCCGTGTCAGGTTGAAATGTCTGGCCGAATTCATGCTCCCGTTTGGTCAGACATTTTCGTACGGGCAAGAGGAAAAAACTGAGCAGACAGTTTCCAAGTGGGGATGCTGGTTGGAAATTTGAATCAAACTCCTGGGGGAACACCACCATTGATGTCTACCAATGAAACTGATAAAATAATGATGGTTGTGAAGGAATTTTATAAATCTCACGTCTGATTGCTTCTTCTACATTACCAAAAATACATTATGACATTTTTTAATTTCTTAATTAATCTGCATTTGAAAACTTCAATGATACCTTGATGATTACAAATATCTACAAGATTCAGTGCCTGGAGGATACCAAAATCCACAATTTATCCACCAAAGAGAGATGACGATATTTCCCACCTCTTTTAAGGAGGGGTCCCTCTGTCCTCTACAGAGGCTGACAGCTCGAGTGCAAAAGAGGCATCTGTTGTAAAATTAGGAGGAGAGAGAGAGCAACCCTACTGGGCATACAGCAGTTACATCTAAATGATGAGTTAATCTGTTTGACTTTATTTATACCGAGAAAAATTATCAGGTAAACTAAAGATGCTTGACCAAGTTCGGCGTGCAGACAAATAATTTATATGTCTCTTGACTGTATAAAATAAAGTCATTTGACGATCGGGTCAACAGTGAATAATGTTTAGCTTATCCATATACACACATTGAAACAATAAGAAACCATTATTGAAGACCTGGACGAAGCTTTGTTTTAAAAGCGCGCTAAAATTTATACCAACTAAATTCTGGCTTGTTTTTACTAGCTCAGACTGTATACGCTCATAAAAACAAGACTTCGGATAGCGTTCGTTAATTTTTCCCAATTATCCGATATTATCTGCCTTCTTACCTTGGCTCACCGTTGTCACCGAAACATCTCTAGCCGGGCATTTTATGGAAGGGACAATTATTATGCGTCTTCTGCTCAATTCTGAAGGTTCTCCCCATCTCTTGATACTCTCGCGGTATGTCTTCGATGGGAGAAGATTGCGAGTTCTGGGCAGTTTGAATTCCTTCTCTTCACACTCCTCGGATCCTGCGTGTTTTATATTCATTGAATCGGGGGAAAAAAATTATATCAAAAGACTTATTAAGAATTTACACCACACTTCAAAAGTCACTCATCTAGCGTCCGCCATATTGGAATTTTGTTGCTTGTGCATGTGATTGAGGCTGTTGTCATAAGGTTGCCATGGAAAGAGCGCTACGATTTGTCCCCTCCCCACCCTCATGAATTTTGGTGAAAAATGTTGATGCTTTTTTGAGGAAGCCGGATTTGCAGCGCAGAAACTCCGCTGTTGCTGATTGCCTGGAATTCGTAGACGAAGAGATAAATAAAAATAAAAGTGAAATCACGGTGAATTCATCAGTACAGAGGGTCTGAGTACCCGAGAGTAACCCAATCTCGTCCCCAGCGCCCGCGCACTTTTTAGGCCAGCGGTGGCCACACGTGCTCTGGGCTAATCAGAAACCGGAAGCAAGGATCCTGCTTCCGGTTTAAAGGGGGATACTGCTGACCGAGAGGAAGACAGCCTCTGGTAAAGAGCATCAAAGGCCAAGAAAACGAGTGAAAATGGCGACAACCTCCATCCCTCCCGTTTGCCAGTGATTGTCATTCATGTGAGACTTCCTTGAAAACAAAACAACCAAAACAAAGGCTGCGTAAAATCTGGGTTTGTCGGCAATTTGCCTCTCTCAACCGCGACAAATTCATTTTACACATTTTCAGGTCGTTTTAGAAAACCAAACATCTTGCAAAGGCAGGGGTAAAAAAACATATATAGGCTATGGCGATTAGAAACCATTTGTTGTACTATACGCATTTGGAATTAAATTAAGCTTGTTTTCGCTTGTAAAATGTAGTTTTTAAAACTTAAAAATGGGGGTGAATATACGCAGTCCACGCAGTATGAGATAGCCAAGTTTTTTCATGACACCACGGTAAAGTTAATAGCCAAAGGAAAATAGAGCCTGGTCGGAGGTTATATAAGCTTCAACTTAATTGACTAAACAGGGTAAACATTTTCAAACAACATTCGATAAACTTCAGCAACATATCGTTCCCAACCTGACTGCCGTCGACGACAGATACCAACAAATGTTTACAAATGTAAGCTTAATTTTTTCCGTCGTGAAATTTACAAACGCCGGATAGGTTTCACAACATCAGCTTTTGCTTACCCAGATACCTTGATCTCAGAATAAATACAATAAAATGGCAGAAGTACATTTAATAACAAGACACAACTCTGTAAACGTTCAACTGAAATAACCAGCAACTTGAAAATCTAAGCCTATCAGAAAGATCGGCAAGTTTTTTTTTCAATTCACACACTCAATGTAAGCTTAAGAAACTCACCCTAAAAAAAATATTTTACCTGCACTTGATGTGGTTTATCAGTCCTATAAGCTGCAAACTTACAAAGCTCACAAATGAACTGTTGTGTAAAGAGTGACAACGATCGCTATTCCAAGCGTTAATATTTTTGTCTTTCTGTCCATCCGCTTTCTGAACCACTTTTTGGGCCCCGCATTTTTGAATACTCCGCTTTTACGCAGTGGTAACAAAGGCCGTCGGTTTTCCTTGTTCAAGTTCAATTATGTTTCTGCTGGGCTGCTGAAAGAATATCTGTTCCTGTTCAACGAAGTAATCTTCAATAAATCCTGCTCCAGTCAGATCAACTCGCAGACTCCGCGGTGCAAATGGATTACAAGTTTGCTTCTTTCAGATCCTTCAACAGCTCGAGAAAGGCTGTTAAACTCTTATTGGCTTTAGACAATGTTAAGAACGATTTTAAACGGCCAGCATTGACTATGAACCACATTTCAGAGTCGATAATTAGAGGAGTTTTTCCGAAAATTGTCAGGTTCTTCGCTAACCTCGGCCGTCGCAAGTCATACTGTCATTCAGCTTTGTCAAACGCTGCAACATATCGCAAAGGTTTTCGCGCCTTTTCCGTTTAGTCATGTGATTTGACTTGTTATCTTTTTCGTGTTTACTTACTGCAAAAACAAAGCGTATGAAAATTTAGTTGCATTTCGATTCTATGGTGGTTTTTGCTTCGATACCTTTGACAGTCTATTTCGTTTCTTGTTTTGAAACCTCCGATTCAAAGACACTTCCGGTAAAATGTAATATCCAATCAGATTTCGATTTACTGGATTTTGACATTGATTAGCCCAGAGGTCTTGCTTCCTTGGTGCTGACCAAAAGGAACGCAGCCTCTGGGAACGAGATTGAGAGTAACCATGGCCAGCGCTTCAGAGCGGAAAAACGCAAAAAGCATGCGCGAACTCTGCGTGAGCGCTGGGCACCATTCTCGACCCCAGAGCTCTTCTGTGCATGACCAGCAGGGTCGGTCATTCAGATTGTTAGAAGCGTAAGCACTGGGGTCCAGAATGGCTGGGCACCAAACTGTTTCAAAAATGGCGGCAATTTTAATCTTCTTATTTTCAACAATTTACTATGCTACCGCAGATATCTCGGTAAGTAGCGATGATTGTCCCACACAAGAAGATAGCTGCAGATGTAACCTTGCTGTGGTTCGATTTTCTTAGGGCTTCTTAGACTTTCAGAAAGATTTTCAAACCTTCATTGTTCCCGCGGCGTGTAAACAAATCGCCTTTACGAGTCTGTTATTGTCATGGACCTTTTTACAAAAAGCGACTATATAAGCAAACCCCTGAATATTTAAGGTCGAGAGCTCAACCCTGGGTAGAAAAATAGTTAATCGTTAATTACTGAGTTTGCCAAAGTATATAATTGTTTGCCAGAGTGGATTTTTAATTTTCATTCGCAAGGATCTTTGCCCCCTGGCGATCCCAAAATCCTTTGCGCATACATGGGTCTCTGATTACTGGAAAATCATTCATTATCGGTGTCGAGGGAACAATTTTATGCGATGCGTTACTTTCGATCTCTTAGTATATTGTACTGCTTTATTTCTTTTAGTTTAGTTTATGTTTCTTCAATATATTGTATATTTCTTTTTGTCTTTCACTGCCCGCCTCGATTAACTTTCGCTACTTGCGGTCCAGTATAATTAGCTAAAAGTTGATCATGATAATTTTTGACACGGGTGTGTGTGCATCCATCTAGTAGGCTCAGGTCAATTACACAACTGTTGTGTAACAATATTTATCTGCACAGGTCAACTAAAGGCAGGAAAAATATCTTTAATTACGGAAACTTCCCAAATAATCCATTTTGTCACTGTGCTTAGCCGCGGAGATTTTGAATTTGTTTCACAAAGCCTTGCGTGGTCGCACTCTTGCCATCATTCACTCGTCGCGCAATTTTGTTTTAGAAACGAAAAAATAAATAAATAAATAAATAAATGCATCCAGTGAGCAGAGGTTGACCAGCTGCAACTTTTTAAATATAATTTTATTTCAATTTCAGTTGTGCTGACGCCAAATATGAATTGTCTTGTAATGAGAAACATATAGAATTAAATAGAGATGAAGCTCGTGTAGCATAGTTACAAAAGAAGTGTCCCTTTGCTGTCGGTTTGTAGTCATGTACCGGAACCTGTACCGCAAATCCAGTTTTCGTTCTTGCCCTCACACGGTGTTGGTTAAATGCCCGGTCCGATTTTATAGCATATTCGATGAAATTGGACAAAATGTAGATGGTAAAATGTATTTTTACCACAAAAGCCACTGCTCAACAATACAGAATCGAACCGAACGGCAGCGTTTTCAATTCACTTGCGCCCGCGAACGGATATGCGCAGAAAATTTGCGCAGAACGTTTTTCCGCTCTGCCTTACCCCTGACAAAAAGATAGTAGCGGATCGGAGAGGTTGGTCACCAGGAGAGACACTGGGTTAACTGGAATTTTTTCACCGCAAGATTTCTGGGGTAAAACAAAGCCAAGCCCTAATGGTGCAGCCAGTCCAAAAAAAGATGGGATCTTCCAAGTCTCTCTCCTGGCGACCAACCGCTGATGACTCTGGGCACGAGATTGGTGCACGTGGAATAATTGGAAGGAACTGAAGTAAGCAAGGCTGATACCTGGATACTGCGTGGAAAACTTACATGTAACACTACAGTGACATGATAGAGACCAATCCGAGAATCAAAACTGAATGTAACCATGGACAGCTGTTAATAAGTGGCCACGTTTAACTTGACAGTGGAAAACCTTCGAACTTCCGATGTTTTGATTCTAATAAGTAAGGATTTAGAGAAACAATTTGAAATAGAAAATTTAGCCAAAAGAGACTACGTTTCGAAGACAGGGTGGCCTCATTTTCAAGTCAATTAACTCCACTTGAAGATTGACTTTTTTTAATTGAAAATAAAACCACGATGTCTTCGAAACGTAGTGTTTTTTCGCTGATATTTTGATTACCGTGCTTAATTAAAATTCTCGAACAACTTCCTTTATCGGGCAAAGCAAAAGGTATTTAATATCTTGTGATTACCTTTCCGTTTGTCTGCCTGCTGAACAGACCTTATCACAGTAAAGAATAATTGCAATTTTGAATTGGAAGGCAAGCAATTAGAAGTGGGGTTAGATGGCGTCGTTTCCAAGGACAGCCAATAATCAATAGACTGTTTTAGTGTTGACCACTGTAAACCATGTTTCAGTGAAAGACGCTTAGCACAAACTGTCGCAGAATCTTTCACGGACTCCGCATTCGCCGGTTCACAAACTGGAGAGGACTGTATCTTTCCCTTACTGAAGATTTATTCCAACAATCCGACAATCTCCGATCCAATCTGCAATTCTCTATCTTCTATTCGCGATTCACAGTTCCGTTCACAATTCGTTCTTACTCGATCTGACCTTGCATTATAATTGTACTAAGATTTACTAGGTTCTATTTGCGCAACAGGTATTTTCCCTACAATCACGAGCACAGTAAAATCCCAAGGCTACACTATTGTAATGCTACTAAATTTAATTCCTATGACACAATTACACGCGTTTCTCTTCCTGATTTAGCTTAATAGATGCGTGCAGTTACATCATTGTCATGCAGTACGTTAACTTCGGGCTTTGCCGGTTTACAATTGTGCAATCTGCTTTCTCACTAACTTTATCTTATCAGTGTTACATGCGACATACTTCGTGTGGCATTATTCATTCAATTTATTTTCTAATTAATATTTAGTATCATGCAACATTTCGGTTTAAATCACCCACATCAGTGCAACTTTCCCCGGACACAAACTATAATCATTATAAAAGGCTGTTAGTTATTTCAGCCGGCAGAGTGGACATAAATTTCGCGTAATTATATTAAAAAGGTAATGGGGCATTGTTACGGCATTTTTCCAAGTTTCCGTCAAAACTGCACAAAATTTTGTCAAAGTAACTTTGATTAAACATGAATTTGCTCTAAGAGTACAAAGAAAACAATATAAACAGACTTCTCGAAGGAAGAGCAAAACATAACCAATCAGTTTAGTCGAATCTTCGCCAATAAACCGCACGGAAAAAAGCTTGAAACCATTGGCCATTATTTTTTTCAATTTTAAATCCATTTCCATCCTGGTCATCTGCAAAGATAACCTACACTAGTTTTTTGCATTAGCTATTGGAGTTATCATGAAACAAACTGCGGCATAATTACTTTAACGCGCCAATAATACACGTATGTTTTTGTTTCGGCATTCGGGAGTAACACAAAAGTGACAATGCCCCTTAAAGGGCTGATTTCGACGGGGCGAATTTGTCGTTAAAGTTGTGTAAATGGCAAAGAAATGACAAAAAATTAACAAATTCCAGACGTTACGGGCTTCCCCTCTCATCTGTGGAAGGGCAGAAGTGTTAAGCGTGATTTTCGTTCGAACTCACGAATCAGCTCTGAAATAAAGGGTGACTGCAATTTAGTTTCTAACTTTGGGATGCTTTCTGGCTTCGTTTTCGAGTTTCAATGTTCTTTATTTTCTAATCTTGGATATTAAGAGTGCCTGACTGTAACTTTCGAGAATCGCTGGCCAAGCTTGAAAAATCGAAACTCCTGATAATTTGCCTGAAGTTTACTTTTGGGGAACTTTCTTCGAAAATATTATTTGAATGTTCTGGAAATTTTTAGTTTTCGAGAATTTTGGAGAAAACGAAATAACGGGTTTTGCCTCATTAATTATGCAAAAATCTCACTCAAAATTAGCCAAGTTCAATACGCTTGTGTTGAAACAGTACGCAACGCTAGAAAGCGAGGTCGGTTTTGAATAAGAGCATAACTCACCTACTTTCTATCAATGGGACCTATGTAAACTTTTGTAGAACTTTGGAGGGTTTTATGGCTCTTTGAAAAAGTGACATTTTGAGGACTTCGCGATGAGGCGAAAATTGAGTAAGTTTGAAGGTTTAAAATGCATCTTGGTATGTCAGGTATCGACTCGAGAGGAACATTGTGATAAAGCTTGGGTCTTTGTCTTTAATAATACGAAATAAAAAATCTGGGCAATCAATGCACGCGCTGACGAAAACCAAAGTTAGCGAGGCTTCGTTAACAAATTTGCATAATTCGCAGCTGTTGAGAAAATGCTATGTTGTGGCGACTCGGTGAAAACATTGACCCAGGCTTTCTTCAAATGGTTATTTTACCCCACATTGCATTTGTCTGTTTCTCTTTCTTGTTTTAATAAGGTGTTAGAAAAGGTCTGGAAAAAAATGCGTGATCGGAAAAGAAAATATTCGTCAAATTCTGGTGGGAAATTTGCATAATGCAAATCTTCCAATAAATTTTTCTGCAAAGGAATCTGATTGGGAAGGTTTCGTTAAGAGACCATTTGACCGAAACACCCCACATAAAAGGAGTCAAAACAACGTTTAATAATTCGATTTTAACCAATTATTGTCGAATCTTAACCTTTAAATTAATAGTGCCAAAGTGATACTCGCTATTGCGTTATCTGCGTCACGTCAGTAGCTGTCGTTAAGTCTTAGAATATAATGCCCACAAACCAACTTGTGCTGCGAAATTGCCAATTACAACAACTAGAAAAAAGACCTTTATTTACTGGCATATGAGTGGTTTTGATAAAAGTAAAACGTTCACATGACACTTGAATAACGTTTAAAAGATACATGCTTGTCAAATGAGATGCGAAAGTTGGACACAGGGTCGGTCAAAGTGAATATTTTTAATTAAATCAAGTTTGTTTACTGGAATGCATGCTTTTTCAAATAGCTAGTCCAACCTTCTTCAGTGGCCTTCCAAATAATGATCACCCAGAATTGGGTCAGTCAAAAAAGCTCTCAATTCGTGTTGTTTGATACTGTACCTTCGCAAGTGACTGAAAAACAATGTCAGCTGGCACGCCATATTTTAACGTAATTACTGGTATGAAATATCACACATGCACGGATACACGCTTCAAAAAACCTGTGTGCCAATTTCCGTTTGACAAAATAATAACCTACCTACAGTCCACATTGGCTGTAGGAGATGCATTTATCTTTGTCGAATGTCAACAACAGAAACACGGGTATCTCAGTGACACTGTATACACGCAATGTCTACTGCATACATCATAGGTAGCCGAAGCTCTATGACCTTTGTTTGACCTTTATATTTTGATGTCATTATGAGTGTTACGCAATGGCGTAAATCGTTACGGTTTGTATGGGAATTTACGAACGTGTTTTGGAGTCGAAAATAAAGGACATAAATTGAACAAGAATTGCTTACCTTGTCTCCTTGATCTCTTGCCAGTGTTTGTGCGCCATATTTTGGCCATTTTAGTACGATTCCAGTGGGTATTTAAAGGTTTGTTGAACATTTTCCTTGCTCTATATCCTGCTATATATGTCCCCAAAAGGTTGGTCACTTCAGTAGCAATAGTTTTCGTTGCAACGTCAACAATGAGGTCAGTACAAAGTCTGAGTCGCAGACAAAGGACTGCGGACCACGGACTGGGTATAAAAGAGAAACTAAAGTAAGCTTCGGGCTTCGGACTACGGACTACGGACTACGGACTGGGTTTAAAGGAGAACTGAAGTCTGAAAATCATATTTTTCTTGTATTCATTCTCAGTAAGTTTAATATGTATCAAATCAAGTTTCGGTAGTTGTTTTTGTCCCTTTATTGTTTTTTTTTTTTTTTTTAGAAACAAAACAAGGACTTGGAAT
>NW_028145649.1:622500-632500 GCF_977016875.1 Pavona decussata
CCGCGTCACCAAAAACTATGTCAATGGAAATACGAGTTTCTTCGTGAAACGACACAGTTGAACTGATTTGAAGGCGCATTATTTTGAGACAAATTCCGTTTTTGTTTTTTTTTTAACGCAGTCGAGAAATAACAGAATACACAGATTATCAGTCCACAAAAAAACACGTTTGTGCCTATTCCGATTTTATCGACTAAAAACCTTCCTAAAAGAACACGAGTCCTCCGATTTCAATAAACCTGAAAGCTTTCTCAAAAGAACGCATTTTCTATTCTGGGCAAACCGTATTCCCTTCACTCTGGTATCAGGGGCAGAATCAATGGAATAAATTAAAATTCTGTTTATGCCGAAAACGAAATAGGTCCCAGAAGATAATGAATATCGTCCACTTCGTTTATTCCTATTCCGGAATAGTCCCAAAAGAATGCGACCTTTAAAAATGAGGAACGAGGCAGCCATGTCTTGTTTCCATGACGACATGAAATAAATTTTTGTTCTTGTTGTTTTTGTTTGGATTCATAAAAGCTATTTTCCATCACAGAAAATATATACAAAAAACATCAATGTGCATCATCTATTTTAAATAATCAATTTGTCTTGGTTATTCTATACTGCGAAAGTAATGGCTTCAAACTATATACACAGTAATAGCTTCAAAACATATATACAGAAATAAGCAATGATGTGTCCTTCACTGAGCGAATTGCAAGGAAAAGGCCAATTTTCAGTGCAATCGGATTTAAATTGTTTCCTTGTTAATTTCTTAATTAAGGCAACTATAGACCTTTGGTTTTTAAGATCTTTTGGATCCAACATGATGACACTGTATCGCAGAAGTCATGAAAGTTAAAGGAAACCAAATGGATATTATCATACGTCAGGGTCGGCTTCACTGAGCAGCTCCTTCTTGGCTTGAAGACGCTTCTTCTGCCAAACAAAAGAAAATAAAACAAAATAATTTAATCTGTGAGAGCATCGTTATGAGTCTTTCGTGGTGAGGAGTGCGTGACGTAACGTGACGTGCATGTCGACATTCCGCCTATCGACAAATAACTAAAGCATTAGTCTATTCCAGACATTCATGTTTTGAAAACCGAAAGAAAAGATAGCGCACGATTGAAAAATTAGTTTGTGACTTCACCCAGGCCTATAAAATCTCACAAAATTTTCTGCCATTTCGCCAATTCGGGTCCTAAGCCTTAACGGGTTGAACAGCTTAACCGAATCTGAAACGAATGGAATCAACACACAACAAATTTCACCATAACATAACTTTCAGACAGATTTGAAGACCCTCAGACCCCGACTGTCCTTAATTATTTACAAATAAAATTACTTTTGTCTAAAGTCAAACGCAAACTAGACTCACCATTCTCTCCATTTCTGTTCCCAATTTCAAGAGTGACGTCATCACCAATCAGCACAAATGGAGCCCAGTAATTCACGGCACCGAACTCCTGTGACTCCCGAAGTGATGTCATAGCCTGGTGAAGAGCCACACTGGCGCGTTTCCCATCTGCCAGGTGTTGGTAGAAATTTCTCATGAACATCAGGGTTGCCTCGTCGGCAATCGCCCAGAGTGACACTAGCACAGACCGAGCACCAGCACACAAGAAAGCACGTGCTATGCCGACCACACCCTCAGACTTGACCTCTCCCCGGCCACTGTGACAGCAACTAAGCACAACAAGCCTTGCACGCAGACGAACGGCTTGCACGTCTGACATTGTTAAGATGAAATCTTGCTTTTTAAGGATCTTCGATGTCCTGTCAGACTTTGGTGTCAAAACAATTTCTCCGGTTCGTGCACATCCATGTGCGGCAATGTGCACCAAGGCAACTGACTTAAGCCTTTTAAGCACTTCATCTTTTGTTGCATCACTCCCTATCAGAGGTGTGGTGTTTAGAAGTTTTCCAATCATCTTTACTTCCTCTCTGGCATATTCTAGCTGCTTCAATATGGGCTCACCAGATTGGTTAGTATACGTAACGCTAACTTCCTTTAAACATGGGTCTCCCACGATCAGCGCCCCAGTCTTAAAGTGGAAGTCCTCAGGTGCACCTGTAATCAGTTTCAACGCGGTCAGCGAGGGAACAGTGCGAATCCTAACTGACTCACTCAATGCAGAATAAGGAAACAAGCAAAATGGACCATCCGGAACAATTATCAACTGGTCACCACGGAGCAAGTCTGCAATGGGGCCAATAATAACATCGTACAGTCCGCGCAAATGATTGACAGCAGTGGGGGTTGAGGACTCTTGTGTTTCTTCTGCATCTCCTCTTTTGGGTCGTGACTCATCACTTAGCTCATCCATTGAGCGATTCTCGCATATGACACGACCACAAACACCAATCTCTTCCAAGGTTGTTTTCAGTAAGAGGGAGGGGTCAAGTACAGGTTCAAGTTTGGTTTGTTCAAAATGAAGGTCTCTGCTCTTCCCCAGTACCCAGAAATTGATCGTACCATATGCTTCATCAAGTGCTACAAACACTGTTTGTGTTGGTAAATCGTTTAACATATAGGAAATCGTTTCCTTTGGTTCAACTGAAATGGACGGTTGTGAGTCAACCCCATACTGTGTCTTCAGTACATCTGTCAAAGCCTGTGCTCGTCCTTTCTCAGCAGCACATAAAGCCTCCTCGGCCTCTCCTTTCTTTAAAAGAGTTCTCCACAGACCAGTGTACGGAAACGAGTTGAGATCACGAAAGCCTATTTTCCACGCCTCTTCTGACTGAAGAAGAGCTCTTGTGCTTTCTAGGATCTCTATGCTTGATCGATAACAATCAATAGCCTCAGAAAAAGAAGCTGATGATTCATAATCAGAACCTAGCACAGCGTATGCTCTTCCCTCCAGAAGCCTTTCGCCTGACTCTTTGCTTATAGTAAGAGATAGTTTGTGGCACGCTATGGCTTGTTTAATATTTCTCATAAGGACAAAACAGTCGCCAAGATTTAAACATGCAGATGCCTCTTCTCGCTTGTCCCTAAGTTTTCTAGCACCGCTAAGTTGTTGTTTATAGTACTCCATACATTTTTCCTCATCACCCAGATAGAGGTAAACATGGCCAAGACTGCTGTAGGCTTGGACTTCCGCTCTCTTGTTTCCTACTTCTTTAGCAATATTGAGTCCTTCCATGAAGTATTCCGTGGCTTCTTTTAAATTTTTCTCTTTCTTACAGGATACGCCCAGAGTGAGACACCTCTTTTCCTCGCTAGCCTTGTTTCCCACTTCTTCAGCAAACTTGACATGTTGTTTACGGTAATCTTCAGCTTGTTTAAAATCACCAAGTCCTTCATAAAATGTGCTTAGATCTTGATAAGTATTTTCCTCTGAAGCTGTGTCACCCAGTTCTTTGGCAGCACTGAGACGTTGAGTGTGGTAATCTATGGCTTGTTTGAAATTACCCATACTGAAAAAAACACGGCCTAGTTGTTCACAAGCACATCTCTCGCTTTCCCTGTCCCCTCTTTCTTCAGCAATAGTAAGATGCAGTTTGTAAAACTTTATGGATTGTTCAAAATTGCATAGACCCTCATAAGCTCGGCCGAGATTGCAACAGCCCTTTCCTTCTGCAGTTCTGTCGCCCTGTTCCTTGGCAATGCTGAGAAGTTTAGTGTGGTACTCTATGGCTTCTTTAAAATTACCCAGACCCAGATAAACATCGCCCAAGTGTCTACATGCACATCTCTCGCCATCCTTGTCCTCTACTTCTTTCGCAATAGTGCGATGTAGTTTGTAGAACTTTATGGCTTGTTCAAACTTTCTAAGTGCCTCATAAGCGCTGCCGATGCCGCAACAGGCTTTATCCTCTGCAGATCTGTCCCCCATTTCCTTTGCAATGCTACGATATTTAGTAAAGTGCTCTATGGTTTGCTGAAAATCACCCAGACTGTTATAAGCACGGCCCAAAAGCCAATGGGTTTCCCTCACTAAAACTTTATCACTCATTTCTTCTGCAATACTAAGCGTTTGCGTACCATACTCTATGGCCTTTTTAAAATCACCTCGTTGGAAATAAACAACGCCCAGTTGTACACATGCACATCTCTTGCCATCCCTGTCCCCACCTTCTTCAGCAAGAGTAAGATACAGTTTGTAGTACTCTGTGGCTTTTTCAAAATTACATAGGCCCTCATAAGCTCGGCCGAGTTTGCAGCAGGCTTCTCCCTCTGCAGTTCGGTCCCCCTGTTCTTTGGCAATGCTGAGAAGTTTTGTGTGGTACTCTATGACTTGTTGAAAATTACCTAGACTGAAATAAACATCGCCCAGTTGCCTACAAGCACATCTCTCACCATCCCTGTCCTTTACTTCTTCAGCAATAGTAAGATGCAGTTTGTAGTACTCTGTGGCTTGTTCAAAATTACATAGACCCTCATAAGCTTTGCCGAGGCTGCAACAGGCTTTTCCCTCTGCAGTTCTGATCCCCAGTTCTTTGGCAATGCTGAGACGTTTAGTGTGGTACTCTATGGCTTGTTTAAAATTACCCAGACTGAAATAAGCATCGCCCAGTTGTCCACAAGCACATCTCTCATCTCTCCTGTCCCCTACTTCTTCAGCAATACTAAGATGCAGTTTGTAGAACTCTATGGCTTGTTCAAATTTTCGAAGTCTCTCATAAGCTCTTCCGATGCCGCAACAGGATTTTCCCTCTGCAGGTCTGTCCCCCAGTTCTTGTGCAATACTAAGATATTTAGTACTGTGCTCTATGGTTTGCTCAAAATCACCCAGACTGTAATAAGCACCGCCCAAAAGCCGATGGGCTTCTCTCTCCAAAAATTTATAACTCATTTCTTTTGCAATACTAAGCGTTTGCTTGCCATACTCTATGGCCTTTTTAAAATCACCTCGATTGTAATAAGCAATACCCAGTTTAAAAGAGGCACATCCCTCCCTCCCTCTGTCCCCCACTTCTTTAGCATCGTTAAGCTCTTGCATGTGGTTCTCTATATCTCTTGACTTTCCATCCACCATTTTTGTGTAAATGATGATCGCAGGTCTTTTCAAACGTACTTCCGTTACATTCGACGTACCTACAAGGAAAGATAGTTTAAGAAGATCGCGATTTGATGAAGGCAAATTTCCCACGGTATTTTTCTCTGACTGTGTTTTAATTATGATCCATAATAATTTTCACAAAACAACTCAGCACTTTCAACTGCAAGTAACACGGACTGATTGTAAAACGGTTTTATAAACAATACACATCTCTTTATTTGTTACAACCAAAGCAAAAATCTCAGTGGGCTCCGCGTTCTATTGTTTTCATTTCATATTAGCAATTTCAGTGTAAATAAATAGCTTAGGGATACAATCAACCTCGTTCCCATAATGTCTCCTCCTGAGAACGAGGTTGACACCTGCGCACCTGCGAAGAGCATTTAAGCAAAATACTGTGAATGCTGTCCTCTGTGTTCTTAGGTCGTTTTATTGCTATTTTAAAGGCAAATTTGTAAACGCCAACACAATCTGACTTGCTAGGAGTTTTTAGCTCAAGGTTTAATCGCGGAAACTTTTAGGGAACGAAATCTTATTCCTCGAATTTCCGAGCTGTTGTTGGCCTTTCGAAAATACAAGCTGAACAGTCATTCCACAATTAAAACGACGTATTTGCCCCTCCGAAAACGAAAGGCGTAGTTTTTCACTATGTTTCGGAAGTTTGAGATAACTTTTCCGCAATGAACACGCTAGCTTTTCATCACACTGATTTTACACCGAACTTCTGAAGTGGGAATGCCGCCCTCCCAACAGATATTCCACCAAAACGAACCGTCCGGTTTTCAACAAAAGAATAAGTTAATACGTCAGTAGCAGTTTAGCTGTTTGGTCTTATTCGGATAATAAATGAGAATACTTTGGACACGACATCGATGGTGACGATGTTGTACTCAGATAAGAACGAAACTTTTGAATGCAGGGTACCACACGACACACAAATAAACTGTTTCTGAATACGTTCCGTTGTTGCTCTGGCCCTGAAGAAGACTTGTTGTACTAGTTGAAATATTTTATTTTTGGCCCAAATAAATAAGCCCTTTTCCGTAGAGTCAGCCCTGCAATCAGTTTGGTTAAGTTACCCCGATAATCTGATGTGGCCTCATCTGAGTCACCCTACTCCTTATTCGTTCTGGTCTCAATAGTTTACCAGTCCGTTTGTACGCTTCCCATGTTGTTCTAATCCTTGAACGCACACAAACTTTTTAATTTTATTTTGCTCTAGTAACGCGTCCTCTCATACCTAAGCTTATCAATTACTTTCTTAAGCTGTTAACTCAACGTTAGGCACATTTAAATTCGATGCTTGAACAACGACAACAAAGCCTAGAAAAAATGGATTTGATCATAATGCATCTCGACTCTACCAATTCGCAAATTTAAAACACACGCGTGCATGAATGACTGACTGTTTAATTGCGATTCAGTGAGTGCTGTTGGATTGAGTATCCAAAACAAACATATGAGCCAAAGAAATAGGCCATTTCCGAGTAGTTTTGAACCTCGTCATGAAAGCAAGGCTGAGTGCAAAGCTTTTCATATGAAAATTAGTTTTGTAAATATTGCAAATGAAAACTAATTTTCATAATAAAAACATGCGAGAACCTCGATTCCATAATGAGAATCAAAGCGCAATAACACATTGACTCAATCATAACTCGAAACAAATACATGTGACTGGCGCCAAGCGCGCGGAAACGTATGCAAGAAATTGGTTTCAATTCTAATTAGTCGAAAAAGTAGCGCGCGTTTTCTAACCTGCAATCAGAACTAATTTTAGCAGCGCTCTCATTTACTCTTATTTAGTCGTTTGCTAAAATTCGTTTTCCTTTCGAGTTTCCCGCGTGAATATTTCACCAAACAAAACGAAAATGGAGCCGGCTTTTCGCAAGTTACGAGTTTTGCTAACCAGTCACAGAACAAAGTAAAGCAAAAACGAAGCAAACGCGAACTTACTTCAGTGGACAATAAAATAGAGTAGTTCTCAGCGATTTTCGTATTTGTGTAATTGTTTACCAAAGCGTGCGCACTTTCTCAACCAGTGAGAAGCAAAACTAAACTCAGTAGTCGCGGCATGCTTTAGGCGTTTTCCCGCGATTTACTGGTTTAGCTAGTAAGTAGTAACATGTATTCGCTGCGACTTCTGATTGGTTCGTTCCTCTGTTTACATCTATTGTGATTAGCCAGAGTAATTACTTTGATTTGGATTAACTTCACTTTTGTGAAAAACGTGCTAAAAGCATCTCTATTAAAACAAAGCCTATTATCATAGTCTTTTTGGAATGATATTTTAAATGGGCTGGCTATAAAATTGTTATAATAATTATGTGGCCGCATTTATTTCTTGACGAAAAGGTGAAAATTTTCGAATAGGAAAAATTTTGAAAAAAAAGGTAAAAATTTTGGATCGAAAGTCTTGACGAGAATCACTTTAACATTATAAAAGGTCTATGACAGCCAAAGAAAACGTAACCCAGCATAGATGGTTCCCATACAAAGGAAGACAAGATGACAAGACCTAATAACAGAACAAAAAGCTTTTGTGTAACTGCAATTATCAAGCAAAATTTGGATTTCGTGGCACAAGTCGAAAATCCAATTCTTTCATTTTCTGTAATGAGGTTATTAGTGAAAATAGCAACCTGACTTGCTTCGTTTCCATCTTTTTATAACTTCGAACATTCTACCTGTTATGCTCTGTTTTGAGACGGTTTCCGCCATAATAAATGATGTTTCTACTAATTCTACACCAAGGAACATTCGTCAGCTTTTCATTCATTCATGGATGTTCATGCACATAATACGCGTTCTTATTCCAAAACTATTTTATTTATTTAGGAATCTAGATTGCGTGTGAAACTTAAATCTTTCTCTGCGTTTGGTGCGAGATTGTGGAACTGTCTACACCCCGACTGGCGTAAGCCAACGAAAAGAGCTTTTAAAGAAAGACTTCATAAATTACTTTCAACCGTACTTGGGATTGAGGACTATTATGTTGACACCCAATCTTTAATATTGAAATTTAATGCCAATAATTATTGTACCCTATTGCTATGTGTTTCGCCAAGTGTTTCGTTTAAAATTGCATGTCTTAGTCTTATATTGTAGTGATATTGTAGCAATATTGTAGTCTTTAATTTAGCATTAATACTTAATTTTTCTTTATTACTAATTATTATACGTTATAGCTATGTGTTTCGTTTACAATTGCATGTCACAGTCTTATATTGTAAAGCCGATATTGTAGCAATATTGTAGTCTTAATTTTTGTCTCTTACTAATATCCGCCAAGATTAGCTAATGCTATTCGCGGGTTGTGTAAATTGTCTTTGTATATTTGTTGGAAATAATAATAAACTCTAACGCAAACTCAAACTCAAACTCAAACTCAGAACAGCCTTAGATTGCAGAAAAAAAAAATACGAAATCGGTTTTCAGGGGAGGTCGAAATATTTACTCAAAGTTTTTACTTCAGGCGGTTTGATATCAACAACAACAACTTTATTTAAGTCTCAATCTGAATAGCCGAGCACGAGTGCCCTACTAATTGGGAAGACTTGTTTTTACTTGTTCACTTTAATGAGAAAGGAAGGATAGAAAAACACAGGGACATCTTTCATGTAAATGAAGAAACTGGAAAAAATAATTGGAATGACTGACAGCTCTAAACGGCAGGCAACTACATACCTACAGCAGACAACCAGTCAGCGAAGAACTATCAGCTTCAGTAATATTGCCACCGCGCGAAAAGAAAGCTCCCGTAAAACTTTACTGCGGCCACAAATAGCGTTAATTGTTTGAACACCGAAATTTCTACATAAAATGAATTTAAATGCACTCACTGATCTTGATTAATTTATATCAATGTTAAATAGATTATTAAACTAAATATAAAATAAACAATCAAGTGGAACGATTTTCAAGTTTTGTCATACAACCAAAACCAAAGTAACTATTCTACCTAATCAGAACAACTGAAAACAGCGCAATGAACCAATTAGCATTCAAAGTTCACTCATGTATTCCGGAGCGAATTGCAAGCGCGGGAAAATGCGTGCAAGCAAGTGACGATTGCATTTAGTTTTTGGTCTCATTGGTTGAGAAAATGGCGCGAGTTTGGCTTTGACCAATCACAGAGCGTAGTAATGTAAACAAAAGCAAACGCGAAATTTCTGTCGACACTCATTTGAAAACCGCTACTGATAGAGTGATTAATTAATTGATTAAATCAATATAAGTCGTGTAAAATCATATCTTCTTCTACTTACATAAAAGTTGGTAAGATCCGCTGGGATATCAAACCATCTATAAGAATAAAAAACAAAGTAAGGCCCAGGAATTAAGGTATAGAAAATATCAATTAAAGTACACTGTTTAGATGGGCCAAAAGTTTTTAAGAGGCCAGCGATCGTAATGTTTGAAGCAAGCTATAAGCATATAAATGAATTTGATACCATCATTGCAGCAGATTGATCCGCACCGTACCAGTGATGGTTGGTTTTTGCGAGTTGCAGTCGCTGGAGCGAAGCGACGATTGGCGGTCACTTAACGCCATTATCTTGCACAGCAAATATTGGCGATTTTGACACAACTTGCCTACCACAGTGACGACAGTTCAAGGTAACTTGAAAATGGTTTTCAGTGACAAGAGTACAAGATGGCTTGAAAAAGGTGTTGCTAGCATACATTCTACTGTAAATACCGTTTACCGTTTACCGTGGGATTACAAACACAAGTTACAATGAACGATTTCTGTTTAAACGTATCAGGCGCAGGCATTGATCACTACTTACCATTGCAGTTCTCGTTCCAGAGTAATTCTTCGTAATATTTCCAGGCGATTGATTGAAGAGCTTCGGAGTGTTCTCTTTATGACTGTAAATAATTTAGTGCAAAGTTAGTCGCCTTACCAATAATTATTCATGGTTCATAGTTTTACCGATACACACAATGTAGGCGCTGAGGTTTTATAAGACTTTGCATTTCACCTTTGCAGTAATCCC